>NW_021680428.1:662463-669929 GCF_001412515.2 Diachasma alloeum
GGGGGGGGGGGGGGGGGGGATCCCAGCGAAATCCCGACGCAGTTGAAAATCCCGAGAATTATCGATGAGTAATTGCTCAAGAATGATTGAAATCCCCTCGTGGACAAAAGAAATTGCCTCGCTAATTGCAACAATAAGTGTCCCAGCGCCGATTAAAAATCGCCCGAGTAAAAACGTGAGGAATCCCAACATTTCAAACTCTTCAAAGAATTTTGGAGCTGATAAAGCCGGGGAAAATGCCATTTCCCCGAAATCAGCCCCAAAAGTCTATAATTTTTCACCGAAATCCTCCGGCCGGGCTAACGGTAAAGCAAGTGTATAGTTTAATAATCTCAGGCTTGCTCCACTCCTCTTTCCCTCCCAATCCCTCATTCACCCCCTGAGGGCCCCCCCAACCCCCGAAGCCCATCGATACCCTCCTGCGCCCCCCAAAAACCCAAAATAACGAGTGAAAAAAAAAACGAAAGCCAGAACATGGTGTTAACAACAAAATAAGCACTCACCTTGGTCCGTCCAAATGGGTTACTATTTGACAAACGGATTTCAATCCAAATAAAAAAAAAAACTTAATAACCCGATCCGCCAGGAATTACAATAACACAAAACAAATATCCCTCGGTCACAGAATAAACTCTCTCAATCCCTCGTTCCGATGAAATTATATCCTTTACAATAATCACACCACTAAAATTTCCTCGTCCAAGATGGCGAATGGCTTGGCGAATGCGCGACTTTCGTTGAGCCACCTTCTGTATTTTCCCCCACCACTCCTTATTCCCACCTCGAGGTTTCCCTAACGCCGATCAATACAATTACGTCATGCGTTTTTCGTGTGACTGACTGTCCGGTATACTCCACTTGCCCAACTACTCACTGGTTAATCTATGCTGTCACTGTATTATTTTTTTTCACACGTCTTTTGGGGATTTATTTGCCGCGAATTTTGGGTAATTTGGGGGAGTGATTGGCGATGAGAGAACTGGAGAATTTATGACGCGGGTTTGTCGCTTTTCTTAGGATATTATGCACGAGAATTTTAAGAGTTTCGCCTAACCGCAATGTGCCAAACGTGGAGAGTGGAGTGTTTCGGTGAACTAGAGGAAACGGGGGTGGGAAGATGGCGCTGGCGTCGCGACTTCGGGGTCAAATTCACGGTTTTAAGTGATTAATTAATTTTTTCCGATCGGTTTGGAGTTTTGTCGGGGTTTCGGGGATTTAAGACTGCCGCTGAGGGGGGCTCAGCGGTTTTTTATTGTCGGGGGCGATAATTAGTGCCTCTGGGGGCGGAATGACTAGTGCAGTGAAGTGTGACAAGTTCCAAGATGGCGGGTGTGTACAGTGAGTTTGTTTTTCCGGTTTTGAGCGGAAGGTTTTGAATTTTTTGGGATAGTCTGTGGTGTTTACGTCGGTTTGAAATTCAACGGGAGTGTGGTTGATTATTGTGGTAATTATTGGAGGGCTAATTGGCTTTTTATTTGAGAGGTGTTCATTTTTTGGAGATGGACTTTTGGCGGAGTGAATTGTGCCCGAAAGCGTGTGAGGTGAGTCCCTTCATCTTTTCCGACTCTAACACGATGCGATTGGAATGAATCGGGCCTCATTTTTAAGCCCCAAAAAATATTTTCAGAATGAAAAAAAAATTTTTCAATTTCACTCTGCCAATCTTGAGTTATTGAAGATAAAAATGGCTCATTCTACCATTTTTTCTGCCTGTCTTAAATCAAATTATTGTACGGTGAAGGTGGCGCTGGCGTCGCGACTTCGGGGTCAAATTCACGGTTTTAAGTGATTAATTAATTTTTTCCGATCGGTTTGGAGTTTTGTCGGGGTTTCGGGGATTTAAGACTGCCGCTGAGGGGGGCTCAGCGGTTTTTTATTGTCGGGGGCGATAATTAGTGCCTCGGGGGGCGGAATGACTAGTGCAGTGAAGTGTGACAAGTTCCAAGATGGCGGGTGTGTACAGTGAGTTTGTTTTTCCGGTTTTGAGCGGAAGGTTTTGAATTTTTTGGGATAGTCTGTGGTGTTTACGTCGGTTTGAAATTCAACGGGAGTGTGGTTGATTATTGTGGTAATTATTGGAGGGCTAATTGGCTTTTTATTTGAGAGGTGTTCATTTTTTGGAGATGGACTTTTGGCGGAGTGAATTGTGCCCGAAAGCGTGTGAGGTGAGTCCCTTCATCTTTTCCGACTCTAACACGATGCGATTGGAATGAATCGGGCCTCATTTTTAAGCCCCAAAAAATATTTTCAGAATGAAAAAAAAATTTTTCAATTTCACTCTGCCAATCTTGAGTTATTGAAGATAAAAATGGCTCATTCTACCATTTTTTCTGCCTGTCTTAAATCAAATTATTGTACGGTGAAGGTGGCGCTGGCGTCGCGACTTCGGGGTCAAATTCACGGTTTTAAGTGATTAATTAATTTTTTCCGATCGGTTTGGAGTTTTGTCGGGGTTTCGGGGATTTAAGACTGCCGCTGAGGGGGGCTCAGCGGTTTTTTATTGTCGGGGGCGATAATTAGTGCCTCGGGGGGCGGAATGACTAGTGCAGTGAAGTGTGACAAGTTCCAAGATGGCGGGTGTGTACAGTGAGTTTGTTTTTCCGGTTTTGAGCGGAAGGTTTTGAATTTTTTGGGATAGTCTGTGGTGTTTACGTCGGTTTGAAATTCAACGGGAGTGTGGTTGATTATTGTGGTAATTATTGGAGGGCTAATTGGCTTTTTATTTGAGAGGTGTTCATTTTTTGGAGATGGACTTTTGGCGGAGTGAATTGTGCCCGAAAGCGTGTGAGGTGAGTCCCTTCATCTTTTCCGACTCTAACACGATGCGATTGGAATGAATCGGGCCTCATTTTTAAGCCCCAAAAAATATTTTCAGAATGAAAAAAAAATTTTTCAATTTCACTCTGCCAATCTTGAGTTATTGAAGATAAAAATGGCTCATTCTACCATTTTTTCTGCCTGTCTTAAATCAAATTATTGTACGGTGAAGGTGGCGCTGGCGTCGCGACTTCGGGGTCAAATTCACGGTTTTAAGTGATTAATTAATTTTTTCCGATCGGTTTGGAGTTTTGTCGGGGTTTCGGGGATTTAAGACTGCCGCTGAGGGGGGCTCAGCGGTTTTTTATTGTCGGGGGCGATAATTAGTGCCTCGGGGGGCGGAATGACTAGTGCAGTGAAGTGTGACAAGTTCCAAGATGGCGGGTGTGTACAGTGAGTTTGTTTTTCCGGTTTTGAGCGGAAGGTTTTGAATTTTTTGGGATAGTCTGTGGTGTTTACGTCGGTTTGAAATCGAACGGGAGTTGTGGTTAATCATTATGGTAATTATCGGAGAGTTAATTGTATTGGGGGATTGTTTAATGTTTATTTGACAGGTGTTTATTTTTAACACTTAATTTTTTTCAATTGATTTTTTGGTAGAGTGTCACTCTTCATACGGACGTGGGGGACATTAAAATTGAATTGTTTTGCGAATTGTGCCCGAAAGCGTGCGAGGTAAGTCTCGTTATCCATTCAGACTCTATTATTTTTCGTAATTATGAAATAATATTCCCAAAAATTCCATTATTTGAAGGCACAAATTGATGTTTACGTTGTTAACCTCAAATAAAATGAAACTTCTTAAATCGTCAATATCTCCGGACGACATGATGCGATTAAAATAAATCAAGGCTTATTTTTAAGCCCCAAAAAATACCTTCAAAATGAAGAAAAAAAGTTTGAATTTCACTCTGCCATTCTTGAGTTATTGTTGATTAAAAACGACTCGTTTTACTATTTTTTCCCGCGTCGGGAAATTTCTGATTTTCTACAAAAGAAATCGAATTTCTGATTTTACTAAAAACGTTCATAATTCACTCCATTATTTCACCATTCCATCTTTTTTTTACTTTATAATTTTATTTTTCTGCTCTGAACAATTCTCTACATTTTTCCCTATTCATTTTATCCGCGCAAATACACTCTAGATAAATAGAAATTAATAAAATAAAATACATAGAAATTGCTGCACTAAAATTCAAACATTTTTTTTCACTCCGAAGTTGTTTTTTTAGTCTTTAAAACGAATTTTGATTCATCGAAATCCCATCACTTTTTCAGAAGTCATTGCTGAAAATAATTTAATGCTCAATTTTTCCCTGAAAAAAAAAAAGTGAAAGTATCTTCTTCAGAATTTCCTGGCATTATGTGCAAGTGATTACTACGACAACTGCACATTCCACCGAAACATCAAAGGGTTCATAGTGCAAACAGGGGACCCAACGCAGACAGGAAAAGGTGGCACATCAATTTGGAATCGAAAATTCGAGGATGAGTTGAAGGAAGAGTTGAAGCACAACGCGCGAGGCTTGGTATCAATGGCGAATAACGGGCCGAACACGAATGGAAGTCAATTCTTCATAACTTACGCTCCCCAGCCCCACCTAGACTTGAAGTACACTTTATTTGGAAAGTAAGAAACAATTCAACTAGCGAAACCTTAAAATGGTTCACGTCGATTTTGACTGTTGGCCAGTTTTCGACGAATATCTCGAAATCAAATGGAGATAGCAAAATTTTCTTCATGACCTTTTTTGTAGCCCTCAATTCACCCTACAAAAAAGCTAATCACAAAAATTTCGTTATCTCCCTTTGTTTCGAAGTTAGGAGCCCTGAAAAAAAAATTTAACTACCAATAATTTTTTTCTCAGAGTCATCGATGGCCTGGACACCCTAGAACAACTGGAAAAGCTCCCAGTGAACCCGAAGAACTTCAAACCCCTGACAGACATCAGAATAAACAGCGTGACAATTCACGCGAATCCATTAGCTGGATGATCTTAATGTATTCATATTTATATTTTGGAATACAAAGGTAAAAAAAATGTACAGTATTTTAACGTCACACGGAGATTACACCTAATGAATCAGCTGTAGTTGCCAAGCAGTCTTTTGTTTTCAGGGTCAAAGGGACTGTGGAGGAACACTTCTGCTGGGTACCTCGTGCCCATAACTTCCACCTCGTATTTACCGGACTCTAGGAACTGTTTGGTTACTTTATCACCACTGGGATTTGAAATGTATCTGCAAAAAGTGTTCTCAGTCATTAGATTTTCACCAAGTCTGAGTGGTTGTTGAAGGATTCAGTCGAATTACTCACGCATGGCCAATACTATTGTTGTATACGTATGAGTAATCCCCTCGCCTGAGGTATCCCACGATTTCATCGTCCCTGTAGACAGCCTCCAAGCCCCAGACTCTCACAGGGCTGAGAAAAATTAATTTAATAATTTTTTGTATTTATTTGATTATTTGTTTCACCCTGAACCCTTTCAATAAACATCTATTCATTATAAGAAGGTTGTTGTTTTATGAAGAAGACTAAAAATGATGATGTGTTACCATGGAATACTTGTCAACAATTAATACCTGATGCAAATACTTGAATCGATTGTTACTTGAAGTCTGCAATCTCTAATTTCCTCAATTGCATTCTATGATTTATTCATTCTTTTGTCTAATTTCCAGGCGTCATTTTTGAATGATCCTTTGAGACCCATATTTTCCCTTCATAATAGCAAAAGGGATGGGATCATAAAGTATCGGATGAGGGATCAGTGGTCCCTCTTCCCTTGAATTACCTCTTCACATGCAAATGCACCATTTTCTTCGTAACTCCACTATTCTTCAACTTTTCCACAGCCTTCTTCCCATTGTACTCCCCCTGTCGCCTGCAAACGAACCCCAGCCCCGCCTCCACTGGATTATCGTCCATCCTCAGGTCGCAGTTCCAGAGGTGATATCCCTTCTCACAACTGAGACTGTACATCGCCCTGAACCCAGCCAATTTCATTCCATAAACCTTATCCGCCTCCATCAGTGCTTTGAATACTTTCTCACACGATTGACTAGGGATATGCAGCTCATATCCAAGTTCACCGACGAAACTCAGTCGAAATGCCCTCACCAGGTTGCCCCTTATGTCCAGAATTTGACAGGTTGAGAAGGGAAAGAGTTGGTCGGACAAGTCTTTCTTTGTTATGTCCTCCAGAATGTACCGGCTGTTTGGCCCCTGGAGGGAGAGAATTCCCATCGTCTCTGTGGCATTATGAATTGTCGCTTCGAATCCTCTCTTCCTTATTATTCGATTCAGGTGGGAGTACGTGTGGTACGACGAACTTCCACCAGCGACTAGCAAAAATTAATAATTGAGATTTTTCAGGATTTTTTTTTCATTTTTTCGAAAAACAATTTTTCAAATTCAGGGCGATCCCCGCTTTTTTCATTTTTTATTTATTTATTCATTTGTTTATTCAAGTCGAGACAGCCGATGCCAATTACAAGACTTATAAATAATAAGTCTAAATATTTCCTAAATAATTAATTATTTTAGTAATTAATTTAACTTAATTAATTACTATCAATTGATCATTATTAATTATTCATTAATAATCAATAATTAATTATTAATTAATTGAAGACAATAATCTATTGGGTTATTTATAGTGCTAATTACCTCAATATAATAAATTTTTCAGTCTTGAATATTGAATCGATAAAATTATAATATAAAAATGACTTATAAATGATAAAATATAGAAAAATTATTTACCAATGTAGAAAGCCTTCCTCTGGAAAATGGGATCGGCCACCCCCCCAGAGCCCGCTTCGATAGACGTAACGGTGCAGTCGGCCTCGACCCCCCCGTACTTGTTCAAAGAACAAGTATAAATCGTTCTATTAGTTTCCCGATTGACATTAGCTGTGAACAAAAAATTGGCAGCTTCCTGGGATTGCGCCCCGCAGAGATAGAATTTTCCGAAGTAGGAGAGATCGAAAAGAGCGGCCTTGTTTCGACAGGCGAGGGCCTCCGAGCCGATGAGGTCGTGGTGCTCGGGGAAGCCGAAGGTGTACTCCTTCTTCAGTACCTCGGCGTAATCGTTCCTCCGGTTCTTCGAGGATCCGTAGCTTCCCATGTAGTCGTAGGGCTGGATGTTGGTGATTTTTCCTGGTTGATAGTAGGCTGGACGCTCCCATCCTAAGGCTTCCTCCATCACTGCCCCATTTTTCACCAGTAACTTACGAATTACAGAAAATATAATTTTTTTTTTCAAGCTTAATTTTTCAGTCTTGAGAATTTTCTGCTGTTTTTTTATCCATTTTAATCATTTTATTTTTGAAGATTTCGGTGAAATTCTCGAGTTTCGGAAGAGATTTTAAAGTTTCCGAGTTCTCTGAATATTGAGCGAAGCGAGCAGGGGGCGGGGCCCCCTAACAGTACTGAGCGAAGCGAGCAAAGAGGGCACGCCCCTACTACCCTCATAAACCAAATAATAAAGCAATAAAAACTCATATCGTGAAATCAATTCTTCTTGAACTATTTCTCACTCAACGTTGCATCATGTGGAAAAACAATGGAATAATTTTTCACAGAAAAATAAAACTTTCGTCAATAATCATGGGAGGGGCTGGGGAACGTTGAGCGAAGC
>NW_021680428.1:670097-675230 GCF_001412515.2 Diachasma alloeum
CCCTAACAGTACTGAGCGAAGCGAGCAAAGAGGGCACGCCCCTACTACCCTCATAAACCAAATAATAAAGCAATAAAAACTCATATCGTGAAATCAATTCTTCTTGAGCTATTCTCACTCAACGTTGCATCATGTGGAAAAACAATGGAATAATTTTTCACAGAAAAATAAAACTTTCGTCAATAATCATGGGAGGGGCTGGGGAACGTTGAGCGAAGCAAGCAGAGGGCGGAGCCTAATAAACCAAATAATAAAACTATAACAACTCACATCACGAAACAAATCATTCTTAAAGTGTTTCTCACTCATAAGTCATCATCATTTGAAGAAACAATAGAATAATTTTTCGCGAAAGAATAAAACCTTCGTTAATATTCAAGGGGTGGGGGGGTGGGGGGGGTGGAGCCCATGAAAACGTTGAGCGAAGCGAGCAGGGGGCGGAGCCCCGCTGAGACAGTTGAGCGAAGCGAGCAGGGGGCGGAGCCCCCTGAGAACATTAAGCGAATAATTCTTTTAATAAAATAAAACTAAAAACTCACATCATGAAACAAATCCTTCTTGAACTGCCTCCCACTCAGCGGCGCGTCATGCGGAAAAACAATGGTATAATTTTTCGCGTAGGACTCGTGCGACCTCTCATTAGCCCACACCTGATCCCTCCTCTGCTCCGGAGTGAACCTCCTGACGTCATAACTGTACATGTGCCTCTCAGGCCTGCCGTCCATGATCCACGAGGCGATTTGCTCGCCACACCCACCCCCGTACATCATCCCCGCACTGTTGTACCCGCACGAGTAGAAGAGCCCCGCGCACTTGGGATCCTCCCCCAAAATCGGTTTATGGTCAGGGGTGAAGCTCTCCGGGCCGCACACGTTGGACTGAATCCCAGTGGTGCCGATTTTCGGTATAAGTTCCACCACTGAATTTATGTGGGTATTGAAGACCGTCCAGTCGAGCTCGTAGAGGCTGAATGTGAAGTCCTTGGCGAGGGACTTGAGGATGATGGGGTTGGGCTCGTATCCTCCGACGGCTAGGGACGACCCCTGGACCTTGATGTAGATGCTGCTGTCGTGGTCCCTGATGTTGGGCAAACCCTGGACCCCCTCTAGCCTCTCGGTCACCACGTAGGCGTGCTTCATGGCGATCAGGGGAATGTCCACTCCTGCCATTTTAGCGACACTCTTCGACCAAGCACCCGCCGCGTTCAGCACGCATTTTGTTCGGATCAAACCGAATGGGGTTTCCACTCCAGTTATCTTCCTCCATCCGTACTCCTGCTCCTCGGTGATCAGTCTGGTCACTGGGCAATCCTCAATTATCTGGAATCGAATGGGAAGTGGTCAATTTATTGATTCAATCCATTGATTTTGTAGAGAGGCGGTGAAACGGTTCGAGTCGATTTTGGCAATTGGTTTTTGATGAGTATCTCGAAATTTAAGGGAGGTAGCTAAATTTTTGTTATGACCTTTTTTGTAGCCCTCATTTCGATCTACAAAAAAGGTAATTACGAAAATTTCGGTATCTCCCTTAGATTCGGAGATATCAACTTTTTTCCGATTCGAGAACTGTAAATTTTATTCCCTGAAAATGAGTCAGTTTTTGATGAATATCTCGAAATCTAAGGGAGATGGCAAGATTTTTGTAATGACCTTTTTTGTAGCGCTCATTTCGTTCTACAAAAAAGGTAATTACGAAAATTTCGGTATCTCCCTTAGATTCGGAGATATCAACTTTTTTCCGATTCGAGAACTGTAAATTTTATTCCCTGAAAATGAGTCAGTTTTTGATGAATATCTCGAAATCTAAGGGAGATAGCAAGACTTTTGTAATGACCTTTTTTGTAGCGCTCATTTCGCTCTATAAAAAAGGTAATTACGAAAATTCCGGTATCTCCCTTAGATTCGGAGGTATTCCTCGAAAACCCAGCTAAGGGCCAACTCGAGTTAAATTTCACGAAGTGAAAATCGAAAGGTCTGCGGTAATGCGAAAAATTATCAATCAATTCAAAGATAAATGAGAACTGTAAATTATCGTCTCCATCATGCAACGGATATGTATTATTCATAAAATAATACAAATTTTAAAAAATTAGGAATTTATACCCTGCCCCCATGATTCTTCGCGGCTTTGGTAAGCGCTGCCGTCAGCATTGTTGGATCCATCGATCCGTCCTGCGGGCAGTAAATCGATCCCACGATGACTTTCTCATCCAAAAGAGGAAACAACTCTTTGGTCTCTTTCGCGGACAAAATGTGCGCTTCCACTCCGAGATACTTTCCCGCCGTCACAAGCCTCCTGTACTCGTCCATTCGAGTCTGAAAAATTTCGAAAAATCCACTCAACGTAAAATCATCCCCGGAGTATCCTCCACACTGAGAAAAAAAATTATTTTTGCCAAATATTCATTTGCTTGAGAGGAGCATTTTCTTAAAATCGTATTTCTCCAATCAAATTCAATTACGACAATCGTGTTGCTCTAGAGTCTAGACGATGACTATGTTGCACATGACCTTGGATGAACTCTTCCAATGATTATTCATTTTTCCTAAATTCCTTATTTTTAGAGGAAAGAATTTCCATCAATTTTTTAATGTTGATAATTATTCCGAGAATTCCTTCAAGGTCATAAGTAACATGATCATCTTCTAGAGCAATAGGGGAGCATGGGGCAAAATGAAACACGGGGCAAAATGAAACAGTGGGAAAATCTCGTCATCTAAAGGAGATAGGACATTTTTGAAGAGGACCTTTTTTGTAGCTCGTAAAATTCTCTACAAAAAAGGTTTTCATGAAAATCGTCCTATCTCCCTTAGATCACCAGATTTTCTTGCTGTTTCATTTTGCCCCGTGTTTCATTTTGCCCCACCGTCCCCTATAATTATCGTAATTGAAACCTAATGAGGACTGCCTGGAACTGACTCGAATGGAGAAATTTGTTATTGAAAAAATAAATACTTCTCTCAAGTAAACGGATATTTGGTAAAAGTAATTTTTTTTCTCAGTGCCATGATTAATCAATCACACCTCATTATGCGCTATGAAAATCCCACCGTTCTGGATGTACCCCGGGTTGAGTCCCGTTTCTTCCTCTATATTAACTAACGTCGTCCTCGTGGAACTCAACAACTGAATGTCAACGTCACTAGGCCTCAGCCTCCAGTACATCCCCGCTGTGTGCCACGTTGTGCCCGACGTCAATTTCGATCTTTCCAGTAGAATCGCATTTGATCCCCGTTTTGCCAAGTGGTAGAGAGCATTGCAGCCCGCACTACCTCCCCCTGCACTCCACAGGGAAGAATTAATTCCCAGAAAATTAGTGAATTTAATAAATCCCTTTCACGAATTATGAATTGCAATTTTTGTTGACTTTTCAAATGAAACTTGCAGTTCAGACAGAAATCATTAACACGTTTAAGTGCTTATCAACAGTGAGAGGCTACCGAATTGTCAGATCTTTATATATGAATGCACATAATTATATTTTTGTATTTTTCATAATTTTATACTCCACAGAAAAGAGAGTGAGCCAGTTTTCAATGAATATCTCGGAATCTAAGGGAGATGGCAAATTTGTTGTCATGACCTTTTTTGTGGCCCTCAGTTCCCTCTACAAAAAAGGTAATTACGAAAATTTCGGTATCTCCCTTAGATTCCGAGATATTCGTTGAAAACCGGTCAATAGTCAAAATTGACTCATCTCCTTTCACCACCTCGCCACTGAGATCATTCGAATCCGTAAAAATATTCCAATAAAATGGAGAAATCAGTGAGATAGATGTCTTCAAAATCCTCTCACCAATGATAACAACATCAGCAAATTCCGGAAGTGTCGGTGTCTTCTTGACATTTTTATCCCCAGCAACAGTGAGAATACTCCTCCTCGTGGTGATTCTATTCCACGGGGTCAGCTACGATCAACCCCAATAATCAATAGATAAATTGCCGATTAAACTATCGTGAGTCAATGACCAGTAACTGATAGAGATAGTACGTTACCTTGGTCTTGACCGCTCGAAACATGTTTCCTGTGCGGTTGACGATGGTCTTGATGCCACTACAATACTGTTCACACTTGAGAGGTACACGGACTCCTCTGAGTCTCGTCATGGTCGATAGCAACTATTGAAAATAAATCTGTTATCAATAATTTTGTCCTCGTTCCCCTCACCCGGTGGAGGCTGCACTTGAAGAGGCGAGAAATCGTATGAATTTCAGGGGAACAGAGAGAAAATAAATTGCAAATCGGGGAGCAATCAGCGCAAGTGGTGGGGCTTCATTGCCTCAACTTCAATCGGGGGTTTTGCAATGCCTTGAACATGATAAACAGTGGTAACACACATTTACCATCGGTTTATTTATTTCTGTATCGTTATTTTTTTAGTATCAGCATTATCGCTGGATGACGATAAACATGTTTTTGGTTCTTTGGGTTTTAAAGAAGTTCAAATGTGTCCGGAGGCTTGGGAGGCTTTTATGGATTTTTCATAACAAGTCAAGTGTCATTAACGTCAGTAATTCATCGGGTGATGTTGATTGACTTTCGCCAAAATCGAAATTCTATTGAATTTTAATCGATTTCGAGTCGATTTTAAACTGTTTCCTGGGAAATTTAGTCATTTAAATCAAATAAATGATTGTAATAATGAGTTAAATGGAATATTATTACATTGTTTATCAAATAAAGTAGAATAATAAACATTATTTTAGCCTGATGACAAGAGAATTGAACTTAGCTCACTTGATCATTATTGAATGTGTTATTTAAAATGTTTATTTCATTCAAATAAAATATTACATCATTTATTATATAATGAATATAATAAATATTATTTCACCCTGATAACGAGCAAATTGAATTCACCTCAATCATTAAAAAATTTTTGTTTTCCCAAAAAACAAAAAAAATTTATTCAATTAAAAAAGCCATTATCATCCAACAATATCAGGATGGAAGGCTTTAATTGATTTTTCATAACAAGTCAAGTGTCATTAACGTCAGTAATTCATCGGGTGATGTTGATTGACTTTCGCCAAAATCGAAATTCTATTGAATTTTAATCGATTTCGAGTCGATTTTAAACTGTTTCCTGGGAAATTTAGTCATTTAAATCAAATAAATGATTGTAATAATGA
>NW_021680428.1:678380-774944 GCF_001412515.2 Diachasma alloeum
GATTTTTCATAACAAGTCAAGTGTCATTAACGTCAGTAATTCATCGGGTGATGTTGATTGACTTTCGCCAAAATCGAAATTCTATTGAATTTTAATCGATTTCGAGTCGATTTTAAACTGTTTCCTGGGAAATTTAGTCATTTAAATCAAATAAATGATTGTAATAATGAATTAAATGAAATATTATTACATTGTTTATCAAGTAAAGTAGAATAATAAATACTATTTAGCCTGATAACGAGCGAATTGAATTCACCTCAATCATTAAAAAATTTTCCTGTTTCCCAAAAAAACAAAAAAATTTATTCAATTAAAAAAACCATTATCATCCAACAATATCAGTCTTACCTTCTACATTGTCTCCACTTCCGCGTACAATGGCACCAGCCGATAAAATTAAAAAGTCACCTACATAAATACAACTCATGAATGGAATGCCCGCACTCAATTAACCGCCTCTCCCCCTAGCGCACTCGTCCACAGCTGCACTTGCCAGATTTCGGCATCGACTTCTTCCTAAAAATCCCCAATCTCGAGAGTAAAATCTGTCACCAGAATTCACCTCGGAATTTTCCCCCGATTATTTTATTCAAATTATCTATTCCCACTTGGCCGACAGCGTGACGACCCAACAATGAGTTTAAACGTTTAAACTGACCCCCTCATGTGTGCGTATGTACCACAGACTCATACACATTCATCATGTCACGAGAGTTCGCGCATAAATCCAAGTGCCTATCCCCTGCCAGCATTTCCCGTTCTCCTCTGAATTGAAAAAATAATAATAAACAAGTCACGTAATCCAGGAAAAAAAGTGCCTAATCGAATCACCAATTGAGCCCTGGAATTTAAAGAGTCGTTTAAAGTCCCAGTCCGGTATTTTCTCGCAGCGAAAAAAATCCAAGTCAAAGAACCCAGCAGAGGAAAGAAGACGTCCTTGAAACTCACTTAGGTTTCACGATTGGCTCGACTCATAAATATTTCAAACTGCAGCATCGCCAACGCCTGTTGAATTGTTGCAACAGATAAATCAAGTCCTGATTGAAGAGAGAAAAAAAAATCCATTAAAGGTCGTGTGTCAGTAACTCATCGTTTAATGATAAATAATCGGTGATTATTTCAGCGCGAATATTATGAAACATTGTTTCTTTCCTTGTATTCGATAAACTCGTTCAAACTATTTCTCACATCAATCACAAAACTGATAACAAACGCAATATCGGTACAGACAGCTATATTCAATATTCAAACTTAAAGATAGGTATTTTCAGTCGTAAGAAAAATTCTCGTATGAACAAAATGTCACAAGTGTGCAGGTGGAAAATATTCTACGTTAATTTCATTGCATTCGTAACACCTCAGTCACACTAACAATCGTCCCTCTCAGAGACTGCCTCAATATTGTTACAAATAAATATGAGATAAGCGTAAATAATGCCTCACGTACACATTCTCAATTACTCAATCATTGTATTAAATGGTATTACCTCCCTCGTGTCACTTTTTCGATACTTAAAAATAAATCTGCACCATTCGAAGCCGATGTATATCACACAATCCCTCGAATACTGTTCCATCACCTCGGAAAGGAATAAAATTTAGTCTGCGGTTGTCTGAGTAGTTCAAGCGGTGCTCAACATTCAAAGCCGCAATAACGTGAATGTACATTTATATTCCACATGTCAATGGCTAGAGATCAATCTACAGCTAGAGAGACGTGTGCTCCTCGCTCGCGAGACTATCCGTATCGTCGGTGTCGGAATTTGTGGCTGGCTGGACTCTAGCGTATTCGTCGGTGTCGATGCTCTTGCAGAAGTGAATAGCGTATTTCAGTTTTTGCCGGAGTACAGATTTGCAGGAGTAACGAGGCATTTTCAGGAGGAAGAAGCATGTGTAGCTCTCGGGCAGAAAGTGGTCGGGGGGATTGTACTTGTCCATCACCTGGAAAATTCGATAAATTCGAAATTTTGAAATGAAATAAAAAGGCAAATTCAGGGAGTTATCGAAGAATTCAGGGGATTGAGGGTCAGGATTTTTTGTGCTGTATCAACCTATTGAGGACTGTCGAGCTCTGTCGATCGACATTAATTTAAATTTCATTCATATATATTTTTTTTTAAATTTTTGAGTTTTTTTTAAAGCGGTTGTCCCACAATAACTTGGAAAAACGATCTACTTCGACTTTACTTTCATCGAATAAATGAATGGTATAGATATACATTGTTTCATATTTGGAATTTCATCAAACATTAAACTAAATTAAAAATATAACACAATTGATTAAAGAAGAAATTTCATTGAATTTAATAAAATTATATGTAACGATGGACTATAATACGATAGAGTCACACACACAATGCATACTTCAGTGGAAATTGTGCTTTTATCGAAGACGAATGATTTCGGGGGTAAATGTCAAGAGAATTATTGAAGAAGAACAAATTTTCCATGTGATAGCAAAGGAACTATTTTTTCAACCGAGTTTTCGGGGGATATCTCCGAATCTAAGGGAGATATCAAAATTTTCGTAATGACCTTTTTTACAGCCCGCAGTTTCCTCCACAAAAAAGCTAATAACAAAAATTTCTGTATCTGCCTTAGATTCCGAGATATTCAACCATTTTTCCGCTTCGTTACTGAATTATTTCACTACCCCCAAAAAATGAATGCAAACTTCATAAAATGCCTTGTGCAAAATATCTAGAGTCCACCCTCACCCCGTGGCCCCCCAAAAACGACTAATTTACCTGAAGAACAAAGTATCATTCCCCTTAAAGGGACCGCTATTAAAAATGGCAAAAATTTCCATGTGATCTAAACAGGAACATTTTTCTCAACCGAGTTTTCGGCTTATATCTCCAAATCCAAGGGAGATATCAAAATTTTCGTAATGACCTTTTTTACAGCCCGCAGTTCCCTCTACAAAAAAGCTAATGACAAAAATTTCTGTATCTGCCTTAGATTCCGAGATATTCAGCCATTTTCCGCTTCGTTACCGAATAATTTCATTGCCTCAAAAAAAAAAAAAAGAAATTACCTGGAGAACAAAGTCCCGTCCCCTGAAATCAGCGATGGTCCTCGGCAGCCTCGTCCTCCCCCACACGAACCTCAAGAACAGAGACCTCTCCTGATTGGAGAACTCCTCCATGACCTCCCAGAACCACTGGACGAGCCCCGAAGTGGCCTCAATCCCCTTGTAAGTGGCCACCGACTTGAGCAGCCCCAGAGGAATATCGGGACTCCCACAGACCATGGTCTCCAGTTCCGCCCCACTGAACAAAGCGAGCAGAGGGACAGGGATGACCTTGGCCATGCCCTCCCTCACAGCCCTGACCTGGACATCGAACTCGTGAAGCCTGTAGTTCAGCGCCAGCCTGACATACTCATGCCTGTTCTCAGGTGCGATTTTCCTGTACCTATTGGACAGAGGGACATCCTGGCCAGCAGCCGATGGCGTGGAGAAGGGCATCTCAAGGGTCTGAAAGACCTTCTCATCAGGATCCATGTCCCTGATGCAGAGCAGCCCAGGAACATAATCCCTGTCGATCTCCGTGAGATCCCCAGGTGTCAGAGCAATCCCCGCCAGTTGTTTCCAAACGGGTTCAGCCAGATTCAAGCTCAATGGGCTCCCAGTTCTGATAGCAATCCCCATGAGAATCCCCAGGAACTGGAACATGTTCATGTGCAGGGAGGACTTGGCAGTGGGATTCAGGAGAAAGCAGTCCCTGTTGGTTCCACTGTCGTCCCTGCCGTTGGGGGTGGGTATGAACAGTGGTAGTGAGCCATTCTGGAGTTCATCGCACATCTCGGCGATGCTCTCGCTGTACCCCCCGCCGCAGTCGTCGACGCTCTCCCCCACGAACTTGACCTTCCAGACCCTGTGAGGAAGGAACAGAACGTCCTGGGTCAGGAGGGCCATCTTGGCCACCATCTGGCCAAAAACGGACTTGATCCCGTCAGGACCAGCGAGCCCAGTGCCCTTGCTCCTCGCCCTCTTCACCTGAATCCTGTTCAGCTCGATGACTGGGCCGTGCTGTCTGTCCCTCACCATCGTGGCCTGCACGACCTTCCTGAAGGTGGCCTCCTTGATGCTGTAAACCAGCATTGGAGCAAGCTTGTTCAGCCCAATGTGGCCAGCTATCGGGAACATGACTAGTGAGGGGCACAGCAGTTCGGCGAAGTGATGCAGGAGCACCAGGCGATTGTGGAGAGCTGAGAAAGGAAGGTCTTTCACGAGGTCGTACTCCATGGGGGTGGAGGCTGGCAGTTTACTCTGGGTGGCTTTGGTCGTGCTCCATGCGAGGGTGTGGGCGCTGCCGCACGCCACTCTCGTGATCTTCTTCCCTTGGAGGGCGTGGACGAGCCTGGGCCGCTGGAGGGCACTCGTGGTGCCGTCCCCCAGCTGGCCCTCGTCGTTGTCCCCCCAGGTGAACACCTCCCCCTTGTCGGAGCAGGCGACGCAGTGCAGGGAACCAGTGGCTATCGAAATTATCTTCTTTCCCTGGAGGGCTGCGACCTTTCTGGGTCTTCTCACGTGGTCGTCCGTGCCGTGGCCCAGGCGGTGGTAGTCACCCTTCCCCCAGGTGTAGACAGCCCCTGACCTGATTGATTCATTGAGGTTTATTCACTGCGTACAGCACAATTTTTTTTATGCTGTGTACAGCATAATGTATTATGCTGCAGAAATTAAACATTACGTAAATCAGTAGCGATGGGGTCGAGCGGTTCAAGTCAATTTAGTCTTTAGTTGGGTTTTCCAGAAATATTTGCACATTTAAGGATGTATTACAAATATAAAAGAAATGAATAAATTAAATAAATAAACGAAATAATTCATCCCGAGGGCTTAAATAAAGCCAAAAAAATCTGCAAAAGCACAATTTTTTTTTATGCTGTGTACAGCATAATGTATTCTGCTGCAGAAATTAAACATGACGTACATCAGTAGCGATGGGGTCGAGCGGTTCAAGTCAATTTAGTCTTTAGTTGAGTTTTCCAGAAATATTTGCACATTTAAGGATGTATTACAAATATAAAAGAAATGAATAAATAAAATAAACGAAATAATTCATCCCGAGGGCTTATATAAAGCAAAAAAAATCTGCAAAAGCACAATTTTTTTTTATGCTGTGTACAGCATAATGTATTCTGTTGCAGAAATTAAACATGAAGTAAATCAGTAGCGATGGGGTCGAGCGGTTCAAGTCAATTTAGTCTTTAGTTGAGTTTTCCAGAAATATTTGCACATTTAAGAATGTATTATAAATATTAAAGGAATAAATAAATAAATAAATAAATAAATGAATAAAATAAAGTAAATAAAATAAATAAAATAAATAAAATAAATAAAATAAATAAAATAAATAATTCATCCCGAGGGCTTAAATAAACCCCAAAAAATCTGCAAAAGCAAAATGATAAAACCTGAAAAATCAGGCTGACGAAAGGTGTAAAAATGCAAGAAATTACCTGGTGAGAGCGACGGAGAACTGGCTCCCGCACTCGACCTTGACGACCCCGAGGCCGGCCAGCGACTCAATCTTCATGGGGGTCTTGCACCCATCGCTCCCCCCTCGCCCCAACTTCCCGTAGTCCCCGTCCCCCCAGCTCCACACGTTATCGTCATCAGTGACGCACAGTGTCTGGGCATCCCCACTGCCGCAGGCCACATCGACAGCCTTATAATCCTGGAGAGCAGCGACGATCTTCGGTTTCGTCTGATCGTCGCTGTCCCCGTGCCCCAGCCGCCCATACCGCCCCTTCCCCCAGGTGTACAGCAGCCCAGCGCCGCTGACGGCAGCACTGTGATGCCCCCCGCACGCGATATCAACGATCTCGGTCCCCAGAAGCGCCTCAACGAGCTTCGGCCGATCGTACGACATCCTGTTGCCGTGCCCCAGCTTCCCGTCGTCCCCCTCCCCCCAGGAGTAGACGTGGCCCTCCGACGAGAGGGCGAGACAGTGCTTTCCCCCCGAGTTGACGGCGATCTTCTTGATGAAGACGTGTTGAATGGACTCGAGGAGTGTCGGCACCATCACCGAATCCGTCCCCCCGATCCCCAACCTCCCGACAGCGCCGTACCCAGTGGCGTATATTTTCCCATCAGCAGTGACAGCGAAGAGGGTTTGCTCCCCTCCCGCGAGCTGAACGGGCCTCAGTGCTGACAGACTCTCGCAGGGGGACGGCAGCTTGACCTTGGCCCCCTCGAGGCCCCCCAGCTGGCCCCTGTGGTTGTGCCCCCATCCGTATATCGCCCCTGAGCCGTCCCAGGAGAGGGTCCAGTCCTCGGGTCGCCTGTTCAACCAAAGGAGCAGCTGTTCGTCGTGCTCTCGCTTGAATAGCTCGTGATTCTCGTGGGGTGGTTTACCGTGGCTGTGGCCCTCGCCCTCTGCACTCATCATCTCGTTGATCCTCTTGGTGACGTCGAGGCAAAAGCTCTTGGGCAACGCCGACCTGTTGACGAGGGCCTTGGCGACCCTCGCGGCGAGGCAGTACCGCTTGAACCAGGACCACTTGTGGATCTCCGAGCAACAGGGCATTGTGTCGAGCTCCAGGTCGCAGGCGAGGCCGACCAGGACCTTGAAGAAGTCACTGTGCATCAGCTGTTTGCCCCCTCTGACCGCGGGGTCCTCGTACTCGTACTGCTTGAGAAGGGCCTGGGGGAGGGAGCCCAGGAGCGCCGACAAAGCGGTGTCACCCCTGATCCCCGGGCCGCAGCTGAGATAGACCACCTGCAGCTTCTTCAGGGCCCACATCCTCTGCTGAGCAGTTAGAATGCTCAGCTGACTGCACTGTGCCAGGCTCGCAGCGAGCCTCGAGACGATGCTCCTCTCCCCGGAATTCCCGGCAGTGGAGACGATCAGAGAGTTGTCCAGGAGGCACTCCGCCAGGGCGATCGACGGCTGGGACAGCACAGCGCGGTCTGAGCCCAGCTCGTGGGGCGACAGAATGGCGAGGATGGGGTGGACAGTGAACCTCCAGCCCCAGCCGTTGACCGAGCCGTCTGAGGTGAACCTCCAGAAGAGCTCGTCCCCCTGGATCCTGATCTCCGCTGACCACTCGCTCCACTCCCTCCCGGATTTAATCGCCACGACCCTCCCCGCCCCGTCCATTATCGTCAGGGGATCGTGCCGGCGCTCCGTCGAGCACTGCCTGTCGAACTCGACGCGGAGGGCCTCGGCCCCGGGGATCTTGACGTGCCCCGTGAGGGTAGTGTCGTCGATGTAGGGGTGAGGGGTCTCCTGGACCACCGGTTTCGGTGCGTTGCTCATGCAGTTGGAGTTTGCTGTTGTGTCCTCGAGCTCGGTGACGCACAGCTCCAACAGCATGTTCCTGACGGTGTGGGGGCTCCTGGGGGACTTGGCCAGGGCGATGAGCACCGAGGAGATGGTCTCCTTGGCGCCCTCGCAGACTCGATTGGCCACCGCCAGCTTCAGCAGATCCACCAGCATCCGGGCGTCGTCCTCGGTGATGGTCGACGTGAACTCGTCGAGACCGCTCTCAGGCTCGTGATCGTCCCCGACGACCTGGGCATGAGAGGTAAGCGTCGCCGCGATGACACTCATCGCCGCGGCACTGGTGGACATCTTGGAGGCCCTGGAGGAGAGACTGGCCGAGCTCGACATCGAGGGAAAGTAGCTGGTGATGGCCGGGGTGATCCCCTCCTCCTGGAGTCCCGTGATGGACGACGAGATGGCCCGGGGGCTGTTCTTCCCAGAGGCGCTGTGGTTGTGGGAGTGATGGTGGAGGCTCCCCACCTCCGCCGGCGCCTCCCCCCCGCCCTGGGCGATCTCCCCCACGTTCTGGTAGACCCCTGTGAGGTTTCCACTCATCACCATGGGGGTAGTGGCGATCGAGAGGTCCCCAGTGGGCGTCTCCGGCTGCGACGGGTTCTTAACTGTCCTCAGGAGGGTCGAGCCCGCGGCTGTCAGGGCGTTGTGGCTCTTCAGAGCGATGACAATGGCGGTCCTCGCCTGGATGATGTCGAGGGCGTTGATGACGTGCTGCAGCGCCTGCTGCTTGGCGACATTACTCTCGAGGGAGAGAATGATGTTCGACAGGGACGGCCTGACGTTCTTCGTCGGGATGAGCCCCGCTGACGCCTGCTCCACCGGGGAGTCCCCGAAGCCCAGGGACGCCTGCCCCAGGGGGTCTTTCCCACTGGAGAACGTCACAGGCTCCTGGTTGTTCGTGGCAGGCTGATCCGGGAGGATCCAAGCGACACTGTGGCTGGAGCCGCAGGCCACCCTGTTGATCTTCGTGTCCTCCAGGCCGTGGACCAACGAGGGCTTTCTGTTGACGATTGTCGTGCCATTCCCCTGTTGTCCGTGATCATTGTCCCCCCATGCGTAAACCTGGCCCGCGTCGGTCACCGCGAGACAGTGGAGCGCCCCCACAGCTACGTGAGTCACCTTCTTCCCCCGCAGGCCCTCCACGACGGTCGGCCTCCTGATGTGCTGATCATTCCCGTGCCCCAGGCGATAGTAGTCCCCCTTCCCCCAGGTCCAGACCTCCCCGTATTTCGTCAGCGCCAGGGAGAACTGCGCTCCACACTCGATCTGCACGACCCCGAGGTTGTTCAGCCGATCCACGAGGAGGGGGGTGTAGCACCCCCCACTCCCACCCCTCCCCAACTTGCCGAAATCGCCGTCCCCCCAGGAGTAGACGGAGCCATCCTCGGTGAGGGCCAGAGTCTGGGCGTCCTTGCTGCCGCAGGCTATCTGCACCACCCTCTGGCCCACCAGCGCCTCCACCAGCTTCGGTTTCAACTGCGTCGCCGTGTCCCCGTGCCCCAGGCGCCCGTACTCCCCCAGCCCCCAGGTGTAGAGCTCCCCGTTGCTTGAAATGGCAGCGGAGTGCCCTGAGCCGCAGGCAATGTCCCTGATCCTCTTGGACTTGAAGGCCTCTATCAGCCTGGGCTTGTCCAGGGACAGTCGATTCCCGTGACCCAACTTACCGTCCTCCCCCTCCCCCCAGGAGAAGACCTTGCTGTCCTGCGTGAGGGCCAGGGCGTGGGTCCCCCCCGAGTGCACAGCCACCTTCTTGATTATGTATTGGCTGAGAAAGGGGATCAGCTTCGGCTCGTAAACGTTGTTGTTGTCACCGAGACCCAGCCGGCCGTTGGTGCCCTCGCCGCAGGCGTAGAGCTTCCCCTCCTGCGTGACGATGAACAGGGTTTTGCTTCCCCCAGATATCTGAACGGGCTTCAACTTGGATAGAACGTCGCTGTATACAGGGAGCTTGATCTTCGAGCCCTTGAGCCCACCCAGCTGATCCTTGTCGTTGAGACCCCAGACGTAGACAGCCGAGTACTGCTGAAGCTGCTCGTGGACCCTTAAATGAAGATTAACATAAAAAATTGAAAAAAAAAAAAAACTTAAAATCAAATGATCAAATAAGGGATTTTGACTGTTTTGAGCCTTGTAACCCTGCTGTACCCCGTGACCCTTACAGCCCTTATGGCCCTTATGACCTTAAAGGTCCCAAGGGTTCGCAGGGGCACAAAGATCACCTCCGTTAGCCATTCTTGTAACATCAAATGGATTTATAATCAAATAAGGAATTTTGGCCCTTTTGATCGCTGTAACCCGTGACCCTTACGGCCCTTATGACCTTAAAGGTATCAAGGGTCCGCAGGGGCACAAAGATCACCTCCGTTAGCCCTTTTTGTAACATCAAAAATAGACTTATAATCAAATAAGGGATTTTGGCCCTTTTGACCGTTGTAACCCTGCTGTACCCCGTGACCCTTACGGCCCTTATGACCTTAAAGGTCTCAAGGGTCCGCAGAGGCACGAATATCACCTCCATTACCCTTCTTGTACCATCAAATAAACAAGGGATTTTAACCCTCTTGACCCTTGTAACTCTCCTGTGCCCCGTGACCCTTACGGCCCTCACGGCCCTTATGACCTTAAAGGTCTCAAGGGTCCGCAGGGGCACGAATATCACCTCCGTTACCCCTTCTTGTACCATCAAATAAACAAGGGATTTTAACCCTCTTGACCCTGGTAACTCTCCTGTACCCCGTGACCCTTACGGCCCTTATGACCTTAAAGGTCTCAAGGGTCCGCAGGGGCACAAAGATCACCTCCATTACCCTTCTTGTACCATCAAATAAACAAGGGATTTTAACCCTCTTGACCCTTGTAACTCTACTGTACCCCGTGACCTTTACGGCCCTCACGGCCCTTATGACCTTAAAGGTCTCAAGGGTCCGCAGAGGCACGAATATCACCTCCGTTACCCTTCTTGTACCATCAAATAGACTTATAATCAAATAACCAAATAAGGGATTTTGACGAATACCTGGGGTATCCATCCCCGACGACGACCCTTCCCCTCTGGGGAGCCCCTGAGATCTGCTCCTGCACGGTCTCCCAGTCAGAAGCCAGGAAGGACACTGACGTCGCCAACTGATTCTCGAACAGCTTCTTCTTCCCCAGGATCTGCAGGCCGTGGACCTTGCAGTCGATCCCCCCATTTCGACACTGCTTTATCGCGATCTCAATGCAACTGTAGTACTCCCTCATGTTCTGCAGCAGTGTCACACACTCGTCACTGTTCCTGACCGTGATGGTGGCCAATTCGAGAAGAGAGTTGAACGAGTCCCCCGCGTTGACGGCGATCACCGAGGGCATGTAGCTCCCGTCCTCCGGTTTAACCGTGATCTTCAAGGACTCTATGAGAATGTTGGGCATCATGTCCAGGCGGATCCAGTGCTTGCCCCTCTGCCCGCAGCTCTGCCAGAACTTGCCGGAGCCGTCGACGAGCCTCGTCGCCCAGTTGTCCCTCGAGGAGACGCTCAATGTCCTGATGCACTTGGACCAGTCGTCGATCAGCGACGACTCGGCGATGTCCTGACGGTAGTGGTACCTCCCAGGTTTTCCGGCGTACACAGCAGCCGAGCCCGGCTCGGCAATCCTGTTGAAGCCGTGGCGATGGCACCTCTTCGTGTAGAAGCAGTTCTCGCAGAGGTTGTAGTTCTCGCAGATTTTGCATTTTAGACGAGCTCCTGAGATCGGCGAGAGGTGGCAGGAGTTGCAGGTGACGGCGTGGTGGCAGGAGGGCACTCTCTCCATCTCGGACATGCAGCCAGTCCAGTTGCTCTGCTGGGGAAAGTCCACAGACACGTCTTTTCCATTATTTATGATCGCTGTCAGCACTCCCACGCTCGAGTGGTTGACCGACCCCCACTTGTACTTGGGTACCGTCACCGAGGTCTTCACCCTGACCTTGTCCCCGACCTTGAGGGCGGCTGGGGGGGTCGGCAGGGTGGGCGGGTGCCCCAGGAGCTCGATGTGGATGAATCTGACCCAGTAAGTGCCGTCCTTGTGCTGCCAGGCCACCTGGACCAGAGACAGGCGTAATCATAAATTATTATTATCATTAATTGTTTGTATGGATAGTTCTGATATGATAATAATAATATTAATATGTACACTTTCCGTCATGAACGTATTGTATATATGTATTATTAATTTTTCATTATAATCTGGTTTGACATATAACTAATTTGATTCGGTAATTGGCCTTATGCTGTCGGGTCTTCACGAAATAGAAAAATGAAAAAATGAAAATGAAAATGAAAAATTAATTTCGTAAATACTCAATCAATCGTCTTTAGAATTGTTTTCTCCCGCAATTATTATTTTTCATTCTTTAAACTACTTCATTGACTCAACAATGCGATAATCGAGTCGACAAAGTAATTTCGTGGACAGAAATTAATAATTGTAGGAGAAAACACAATTCTAAGATTTGATGTAGAAAGGGGTTCCGTCTCCCCTGAATCAACAATTTAAATATTCAAATTCCAAATCATTTTACCAATCAATAATCGAATTCGGAAGAATGACGATTAAACTACTTCATTGACTCAACAATGCGATAATCGAGTCGATACAGTAATTTCGTGGACAGAAATTAATAATTGTAGGAGAAAACACAATTCTAAAATTTGATGTAGAAAGGGGTTCCGTCTCCCCTTAATCAACAATTTAAACATTCAAATTCCAAATCATTTTACCAATCAATAATCGAATTCGGAAGAATGACGATTAAACTACTTCATTGACTCAACAATGCGATAATCGAGTCGATACAGTAATTTCGTGGACAGAAATTAATAATTGTAGGAGAAAACACAATTCTAAAATTTGATGTAGAAAGGGGTTCCGTCTCCCCTTAATCAACAATTTAAACATTCAAATTCCACATTATTTTACCAATCAATAATCGAATTCGGGAGAATGACGATTAAACTACTTCATTGACTCAACAATGCGATAATCGAGTCGATAAAGTAATTTCGTGGACAGAAATTAATAATTGTAGTAGAAAACACAATTCTAATATTTTATGTAGAAAGGGGTTCCGTCTCCCCTTAATCAACAATTTAAATATTCAAATTCAAAATTATTTTACCAATCAATAATTGAATTCGGAAGAATGACGATTAAACTACTTCATTGACTCAATGCGATAATCGAGTCGACAAAGTAATTTCATGGACAGAAATTAATAATTGTAGGAGAAAACACAATTCTAAGATTTTATGTAGAAAGGGGTTCCGTCTCCCCTGAATCAACAATTTAAATATTCAAATTCCAAATTATTTTACCAATCAATAATTGAATTCGGAAGAATGACGATTAAACTACTTCACTGACTCAACAATGCGATAATCGACTCGATAAAGTAATTTCGTGGACAGAAATTAATAATTGTAGGAGAAAACACAATTCTAAGATTTTATGTAGAAAGGGGTTCCATCTCCCCTTAATCAACAATTTAAATATTCAAATTCCAAATCATTTTACCAATCAATAATCGAATGCGGAAGAATGACGATTATTTGACAACCCCTAATATTTCTTAGGGAATTTTAAATTATTTACCTAATAGTCATTTGAAAAAATTAAATTCTCAATGACTTTATTATTTTCGAGGTTCCAATGATAAATGAAATGAATTCGTTTATTTCGGGGAAAAAATCTCCTAATACTTCTGGAATAATGACTGATGCCAATGACTGACCTGGACGTTGAGGTCGTGCAGCCCCTCGGGGTCGATCTTGACGACCTGTCCGATGTCCCCGTACTCCACCTCCTCGTAGCTCTTGCAGCACCTCACCAGCATGCCGACGGTGACGTTGTCCCTGACGTACATGGCGTACTCGTCAAAGGAGAGAAAGTCTGAGCGCTTCATGAAGCTCTGGGGGGCGTTGGCAGCGGCTGTGAGGACGTCGTCGTAGGACGCCGGGAGGATGACAGGTGTCGTAACTCCAGTGATAGATAGGGACTGCTCGTTGCAGTCCTCGCTGGAGGAGTCCTCGGAGTCGTCGGAGCCGGCGTCTGAGCTGGACAGCAGGAGAGTCTCCGAGTCCCCGAAGACGGTTTCAGCCTTCTCCAGGAGCCAGGCGACGACGTTCTCAGGGGTGATGTTGCCGCCCTCTGTGATGCTGAGGTTCCTGATGGCGAACTCCACGCTCTTCCTGGGGAAGCCCATCTCCGTGAGCTGGGTGACGAGGGGGTTTGAGGCCTGTCGAGAGGTGACGATCTTCTTTCCACTCCTGCAGTGCCTCCTCTGGCTGGAGGACAGGGAGGCCAGGGAGCAGTCCGACGTCGGTGTCGTGGGCTCGGAGACGATCCCCGGGTTGTGGACACCAGCTCGTTGTCGCAGCTCGACCGCCAGGTACTGGGAGACGGCGAGGGCCGCCCCCTCGAGCTCGTCCCTCTTGAAGATGGGCTTCAGGGGCTGGGGCTTGATGGCCCTCACCAGCAGCTCCTGGAAGAGGATCCTCCCCTCGGTCTCCTCCCTGCCGTCCTCCTCGTCCTGATCGAGCTTCTCGGCTGTTATCAGGGACAACGGGCACTTGAGCACCTGCCGGAGCCTCGTCTGGTGCTCCAGGAGAGTTCGCCCCGCGTTCAGAGCCGCCAGCTGCTGCTGCTGGGTCCTGAGGATCGAGGCGTTCACCACTCCTGCTATCACAGGCATCCCCGAGCCCGGCCTCCTGCCGTTCAAGTTACTGTTGTTGGTGTTCCCGAGGAGCAGAATGTTCGCCCAGATCGACAGCAGGGACTCCGTCATCGGCATTCTCTCCAGGTGAAACTTCTCGGAGACGTTCCTCACCCCTGGGAATGGGACCTTCCTCAGGACTCCCGTCCTCCCGCTGTCCTCGTGCATCTGGAGGACCAGCTTCGAGTGGGGGGTGAACCTGCTGACGATCCCCACTTCGTTATCCACCTCGACGGTCCCCCCGATCCTCGGGCGATTGTCCAATCCCCCGACGACAATCAGCGCTGCCATCACAGTCTGCTGGATGGCCATGCTGTGCTCCCCTCCATTCTCGTTCATCCTTATGTGGAAGAGGGGTCCATCGTTCAGCAGATCCGACGCCAGAGACAGCTTCGAGGCGAGGTAGCAGTTGAGGGGGAGCTGCCACCCTGGCAGCAGGTGCAGCCCTCGAATCATGAGGATCATCTCTTCGGCGAGGGTCGAGCTGTGGGAGGCAGTGATGGAGACCCTGCACTTGGTGGCATGAAGATCGATGGCTTCCCCGGAGGAATTCACTGTGTTGGCAGCACAGTGCAGCCCAATCTGCCCCAGTAATTTAAACAATTTCTCCAACAGGTGAGTCATCTCCCCCTCGTTCTCAGGCCAGGACTTGAGGACAGCGAACAGCAGCTTGATGGCCATGATCTGCTTGGAGAGGCTGGCCTCAGACTCCTCGGAGATGATGCTGAGGAGAAAGTCGATCCAGGCGGGGGTGCTGAGGGCCTGGCAGAAGGACACCTGGGAGTTGGCGATGGTCTTCAGCAGCCCCAGAGTCGCCCAGGAGTCGTGATGCTCCTTGGCGAGATCAGCAGCACTCGAGCTGCCATGACCCCCAGGTTTATTAGCCGTGGAGATGATGCCCCTGACGATGGAGACCAGAGTCCTGATGGCCGTCCTGTCGACGCCGTTGGCATTCACCCCACACGACAGGAGAATAATCCTCAGGAGGTTGGTGGAGGCCCCCTTGAGGTAAGTAGTGGGATGAAACTCTCGGTTCCCCAGGAGGACGTCCTCCCCCTTCTTGCTGGCATCGGCAGGTGGCGACCCAGAGTCACTGTCGGAGTCGCTCTCAGGAGGGGCCGGGGGCTCAGCCAATTTCAGATCGTACTTTCCCTCCTTTCCCATTCTGTAGGAGTTGGTGGTGCCATTGTCCCACTGGACCCTGATCCACCCATCGTCCCCCAGCTCTCCGATGACCTTCCCCTCCCCAGGGGGGGTACCATCCTGCTCCGCCCACTTCCAGTCCACCCCCCTGACCACCCTCGTCCCAATCTTCATGAGAGCCGCGAGGGCGGCGCCACTCAGCTGGACAGCAGGCGGTTTATTCTTCTGCAAAACGTCTTCGTAAATAGCAGAGACATTCGACGTCTTCTGGAGCCTCTTCACCCTCATGGATTCGGTCATCATGCCCACGGGGGTGGGCCCAATCTGTCGTAGAAGAGTCAGAACACTGGAGATGAGGCCAGAGTTCACCAGCAGGCCAATCTCATTGGCGTGATGATGACTGGTGAGCATTCCAATGATCGTCAGCAAGAACCTGGCCCTCGGGAGCTTCCTCAGCCAGGT
The DNA here is from genome assembly GCF_001412515.2 of Diachasma alloeum. Lineage (NCBI taxonomy): Eukaryota > Metazoa > Arthropoda > Insecta > Hymenoptera > Braconidae > Diachasma > Diachasma alloeum. The sequence continues at coordinate 694,005 of NW_021680428.1, forward strand.
GTAGGTGCCCTGGTTCAGGCTGCTCTTCCCACTGACCTTGTCCTTGTTGGGAAGCTCCGCCTGGATGACGTAGGCCCTCAGCGCCTGGATCGTCCAGCAGGTGACCTGGGCCTCCGAAATGATGACATTGGCCCTCTGATAAGGCGTCACCAGTTGAATGTTGCTCAAACAATGAGTGACAACTCGATCCTGGAGACGCTTGCTCTCAGGTACGAGCCCCAGCCAGCCGTTCAGCAAGGAGTACTTGACAGAAGTGATGAGGTAATCCCTCTTGAGGAGCTCCAGAATCATCCTGATCCCCCTCTCCCTCATCTTCACCCGTTGGATCTGGCAGTACATCGCCCTCCTGAGGGTCTCCACGATGTTCCCCCCGCCATCCTCCGAGACAGCGAAGCTCACGACTTCGTTCATCAGTTCCCCAGAGTCACCCCCCAGGGCCCTGGCGTTCAGCTTGTCCAGCAGCTGGAGAACAACATTCCTCATGGTCTGCCTGTCCTCAAAGTACTTGGGCTCCTTCTCCTCAGGAAGACTCGAGATAGTCGTGTCCTTGGCAGGTCTCGAGTTCTGAATGGAGGTGTTGACGATGTCGTCGAGCTTCCCAGTCTCCCTGTTCTCCTTCTTCTTCTTCTTCACCATCTCGTGTGCATTCGTCCTCTTCTTCCTGTTGTCAGCAATGACCCCGAGGACAACCCTCTTAAACTTGGGTACAGTGTGCAGCAGCTTCAGCCCCTGGTACCCAATGACTTCGTAGCTGGTGGCAGGCCTCACCTCATACAGGAGAAACCTGCACTTCTCCTGGACAGGGGCGCAGACCTCCTTGTAGCTCTTGTTCTGCTGCTGCCTGGTCCTGATGAGATTCCACTTGGTCTGGTGAATGAGCTTGACCATGTCAACAAGGGGTTTGGAGAGTTTAGCGTTATCGTCGGTGAGTTCTTGATCGACAAGGGCCATCGTCTGGTACCCCAGGGCGAGGTGCTTGATGATGACAGCCATGAGGAGCCTCCCGACCTCCTCCACAGGGTGGTCCCCGTAGAAATCCACGTGGGAGAGCAGATTATTGGCCTTGCTGTACTTCTCCACCATCTTCAGGAAGCTCTGGACGTAGTCGTCAGTCCTGTGGCCCTCGGCGAGGGCCTGGAGGAAGGCCGTCACCCTGGACTCACTCGGTTTCGCTTTGTTCTGGAACTTGTCCTTCCCCCCAGGCGCCCCTCCAGGATTCCCAGATGAGCTCGTGTTCGTGGTGATGCTGGTGGCTGTGGTGACGCCACTGGTGACTCCCACAGCCCCAGAGAGAGGAATCCCAGGCTCAGTGGGTGAATTAGCTGCCGTTGAGTGATTACTCTTGGCCTCGTCCTTCTCCTCCTCGTAAGGATTGGAGGGCTGCAGCACCTGGAGGCCTCCCCTGAGGAAGGTGGCGTTCAGCCAGACCCCCGCCTCCTCCTCGGCAGGCAGCAGAGCCAGACTCCTGCGCATCCAGTGGGCGTGCAGCCCCAGGAGAAAGCTCAGGGCCCTCTCGACGTCCAGAAGCGACGAGCAGACGTCCATAATCTCAATCGTGAACTGCGTGCAGTCAGGCTCGGACTGGCAGTAGTACCCCACGAAGCAGGACTCCATGACCCCAGAATTCAGCTGTGATATCGTCTTCTTGGTATTGGAGATGTCCTTGCTGCCGTCGAAACGAACGCCCTCAGCCTCCCTCCCCTGCACGAGGGAAGACGACAAAGAGGATGAGGACGAGCTGTCACGTCCCTCCTGGCAGAAGTCCTGGACGTCGTAGACGTTGTTGTTGACGACGATCCAGAGGCCACCGTCTCGATTGTGGTTCTCCAGATCGGCCCACCTGATGAGGGCCGGCTCCTCAGGGATCGACAGGGCCTGTCTGGAGGTGTTCCCCTGCTGAGGGGCGATGATCCCCGGCCAGGAGAGGTCGTCGGCGTCGTCCTTCTCGAAAGTGGGGGCGAGTCTGTTGAACTGATCCAGAATATCCAGCACTGGAGCCAGAATCTCCATCCAATTCATTCCATGAAGCAGCAGGGAATTGTCCACCTGCAGGAGAATCAGGCAGATCACCAGTTCCGGTAGTAAAATAGCGACGATATCACTCTTCAATATCATAGTGACTAGAACAAAATTTTTGCTGCTGGTGGCAGCGATCTCGCAGGCCCTCGGCAGGACATCATTCACGTGATTGCAGATTTGAATAATGTACTTCTGAAGGAGAGACTGCGAGCCGATGGTCTCAGGGTCCTGGGGGTCCTGATCGTTCCTCGTTTTGTTGACGCACTGGTAGATCTGGGCAATCAGGAGCCGCTGCCACCGAAGCAGAAGGTTCGTGCTGGGGGAGTTGTCGAGCCTCTGGCTCTCCTCGTTCTTCCTCCCTCCCTTGGCCACCTCCAGGGCCTCCAGCCTGGCCTGCGTGATGCAGGTGCCATTCTTTATCAACTGCTTCACCAGCTGAACGAGGGAAATCGTCATGCTGTGTTTTTCCGAGCTGAACTCCTTGGACTCCTTCGTCTCGTTCTTGAATTCGGTCGTTGAGTTCGACGACACTATCGACTCCTTCTCGTCGGAGATGTCTGTGATCTCGGCTCTGATGGCGGCCTTCAGGGCGTACTCCAGTCCCCCATCTGCCATCAGGCTCGACACCAGGAGATCAGCCATGAACTGCTGTCCCCTGTTGCTGCTGTCACTGGTGTTGTTGTTGCTGATGGCGTGATTGTGGTTGTTGTGGTGATGTTTATTACTGGAATTGTGGAGGTGATTACCGCTGAGGGACTTGAAGCTGTGGCTGGAGTTCGGGAGAAAGCTGGAGAGGGTCTTGGCCCTCTCATTAGCGGTTGGCAGGAGAATACTCCAGCCAGTTTGCAGAAGAGCCTGAGCAGCATCCTGGATGGTGGCGAGGATGCCAGCTTCACTGGCGAGGGCGACACACCTGTGCTTCAACGAGTTCAGGAGGCTGTTCCCCCCGGCCAGCCCCACCGACTTGGGATCGATCCCGTGGGAGATCATGGCGTGCAGCTGCAGCCTCAGGAGGTTCAGGGTAGCAACAGCCAGGCACTCCCTGTCCTGCGTGGGGGGTCTGGTCCCAGGGAGGCCCTCGCAGGACTTCGTCAGCAGCATGTCGAGAAGTTTGAACGTCTTCTCGCAGATGTCCACGACGAAGGGGACTCTGGTGGCCACCGACCACGTGGACAACGACCAGGCGAAGCTCTGGGTGGGCCCGCAGACGATTCCAATGACGTTTTTTCCGGTCAGGGCTGTGCAGAGCGAAGGCTCGGACAGTGTGAACCCCAGGGCTGGGTCTATCTGCCCGTAATCGTTCCTCCCCCAGCCGTAGACTTCCTGGTCCTCGGTGAGGGCCAGCACCAGGACACTCCCCACTGAGAGCTCCTTCACTTTTTTCCCTTTCAGCTTCAGGGACTCCACCATCTTCGGGTATCGCACGTGGTCCTCGTTGCCGTGCCCCAGGCGGTAGGCACTCCCCTTCCCCCAGGTGTAAATCTCCCCCTGAGCTGTGAGGGCTGCCGAGAACTGCCCACCGCAGTAGACCTTGATGACGTTGACGTCCAGGAGCTTGTCCACAATCTTCGGGATTTTCGAGCCGTCAGAACCCCCGCGCCCCAGCTTTCCGTAGTCACCGTCCCCCCAGGAGAAGACGATCCCCGATGCTGTGACGCAGAGGGTTTGGGAGTCTCCACTGCCGCAGGCCACGTACACCACGACGTGGCCGTTCAGCGCTGTCACCAGCGTCGGCGTCACCACGTCGTCGCAGGTGCCGTGCCCCAGGCGCCCGTAGTTCCCTCTTCCCCAGGTGAAGAGCTCACCAGTGGCTGTCAGAGCTGCGGAGTAGGTGCTACCGCAGGCGATGAATGTCACCGATTTGTCCGCAAGTCCCTCTATCACCTTGAACGAATACCATTGTTATAGCACGAGAATTTTGGGGATTTATTGGACGTGGACTTGTCAATCCCATGCACTCACTAATAGTTTTGATAAGATATGATGACTGTGATACATGAGACAATTTCAGAGAAAAACCTGGGGAATTTGGTGGAAATTATTATTACGTTTCTATAGAGGCGGGTTCTGTGGGAATTCCTCGACAGAAATTCTCAAAGTTTTTTTTTCCACTCAATTTTTCTTTTTTCGTTTACAAAATGAATCATCAAATCTAATGATGGCACACAGGAGAAAATTTGAGACGAAAACCTGGCGGATTCTATAGATAATCCTATGAATTTTCTATAGACATTTTCTGTAGGAATTCTTCGACAGGACTTTTGCAAATTTTTCCACTGAATTTTTCTTCTATTTTAATTTAACAAATCATATAAAAAACTTGCAAAATTTGAGATGGGGAGTTTCTATAGAAAATGGCCATTTAATTTTGATAAGAAATTATGACTGAGACATTTTTCTATAGGAATTCCTCGACAAGAATTTTCCTAGTTTTTCCACTCAATTTTTCCTCTCATTTAATTTAAAAAATCAAACAAAAAACTTGAAAAATTTCAGATGACGAATTTCTATAGAAAATGGACATTCATTTTGATAAAAAATTATGACTGAGACATTTTTCTATAGGAATTCCTCGACAAGAATTTTCCTAGTTTTTCCACTCAATTTTTCCTCTCATTTAATTTAAAAAATCAAACAAAAAACTTGAAAAATTTCAGATGAGGAATTTCTATAGAAAATGGCCATTTAATTTTGATAAGAAATTATGACTGAGACATTTTTCTATAGGAATTCCTCGACATGAATTTTCCTTGTTTTTTCCACTCAATTTTTCCTCTCATTTAATTTAAAAAATCAAAAAAAAAACTTGAAAAATTTCAGATGACGAATTTCTATAGAAAATGGACATTCATTTTGATAAAAAATTATGACTGAGACATTTTTCTATAGGAATTCCTCGACAAGAATTTTCCTAGTTTTTCCACTCAATTTTTCCTCTCATTTAATTTAAAAAATCAAACAAAAAACTTGAAAAATTTCAGATGACGAATTTCTATAGAAAATGGACATTCATTTTGATAAAAAATTATGACTGAGACATTTTTCTATAGGAATTCCTCGACAAGAATTTTCCTAGTTTTTCCACTCAATTTTTCCTCTCATTTAATTTAAAAAATCAAACAAAAAACTTGAAAAATTTCAGATGAGGAATTTCTATAGAAAATGGCCATTTAATTTTGATAAGAAATTATGACTGAGACATTTTTCTATAGGAATTCCTCGACATGAATTTTCCTTGTTTTTTCCACTCAATTTTTCCTCTCATTTAATTTAAAAAATCAAAAAAAAAACTTGAAAAATTTCAGATGACGAATTTCTATAGAAAATGGACATTCATTTTGATAAAAAATTATGACTGAGACATTTTTCTATAGGAATTCCTCGACAAGAATTTTCCTAGTTTTTCCACTCAATTTTTCCTCTCATTTAATTTAAAAAATCAAACAAAAAACTTGAAAAATTTCAGATGAGGAATTTCTATAGAAAATGGCCATTTAATTTTGATAAAAAATTGACTGAGACATTTTTCTATAGGAATTCCTCGACAAGGATTTTCCAAGATTTTCCCACTAAATTTTCCTTTTCATTAAATTAAAAAAATCGTACAAACAACTCGAAAAATTTCAGACAAGGAATTTCTATAAAAAGTGAATAGAAAATTCTATTGAATTTCTAGACCCATTTTCTATAGGAATTCCTGGCCCTGAATTTTCCACTTTTCCCTAAATTTTTCTTCTCTCTTAATTTAAAAAAATCAGCCAAAAAATTTCCGCCCAGGGATTTCCATAGAAAATGCCCATTCCCAAAAGAGACAAATTCAATTAAAATGAAACTACAATGACCCTCATCACCAATTACCTTAGGATTATCATAAGACGTGGTGTTGCCATGCCCGAGTCTCCCCCCATCGCCATTCCCCCACGAGTACGTGACTCCCTCCTCGGTAAGCGCGAGATAATGCTTCCCATCCGGATGGGAAGCAATCATGCTTATCACAGTGTTTTTCTTGACCACCCCAAACTCGACCTTCTGCGGATACTGGGTCTCGGACCCATAATGCATCATGTAGACCTTCCCACTCTGCGTGAGAATCATGAGAGCCCGTTCTGTGCAGCAGAGCTGCCTGACCCCGAGCTCAGCAATGGCATCACAGTAAAAAGGCGACGTTCCATTCCCGAATTTGACTCCCCCCCAGGCGACGACCTCCTGAAAAGTCGTCTGGGTCGTCTGGTTCTTCAAAAAAGCATTAGTCCCACTGCCGGAGCAGCTGGAGTTGTTGAGAGGGGGCATATGAGGGCTCGCAAGACGCGACAAATTGCACATGACGACGACAGCGGCCTTGCGAAGGTCCACAGGGACAGCATCATCCTCAGGGAGCACCAGATACTTCAGAAGTACCTCGCAGGGTCCTGGGTTCAGCCTGCCCTCGTTCCCAGCAGGTCTCCGAGACTTGGTAGCTGCCACAGAGTTGAGCCTCCTCAGAAGAGGGACCAGAGGTGCGCAGCTCCCTGAAGCCGGTGGAATGACTCGATTGTCCTGATTGATGGTCTTCTCACTCAAGTGTAGAAGGAGAATAACAGAGTCGAGGAGGCTGGAGAGGGTGGCTCGCTGCGCGACGAGCTCCAGGAGCAGGCAGAGAGCAGTGTGCTGATCAGAAACTGGAACTGGACCCCAGGGGGTGGCAGTGGTGGTGGCTGTCAGCTGGGCGACGTCGCCAGTGACAACCTGACGAAGGAATTTTGCGGATTTCTCCACCACTTCCAGCCAGACCTGGGAGACGTTGTTCTCCTCGAAGAGAGTGGCCTCCGGCAGGGACTGGAGGGTCTCCAGGGAGTCCGAGAGGATCTCACTGCAGAATTCCACGTCCTCCCCGGATCGCCAGGCCCTCCTCAAGTAGGCGAACGAGAAGTTCAAGGCTGCTCTCGTGCCAACTCTTGCTAGACCCACGGCCGCTCGTTCAGAGGGCTTCACCGACAGCTTTGGAGGCTTCAGGCTGGCGCTGGAGGGCTTGCAGCTCGTGCTCAGGGCTGTGTCGATGTTTGTCAGGGGCTTCTTCTCCTCCTGCGGCTTGTGCCGAGACAGGGCTGTGAAGTATCGCCTCGCTATCACCAGGCGCTGGCGCAATCTCGTCGCTGAGAGCGTGCTGTTCGCTACTTCGTTGCACAGGACCGTCTGGTCTCTTATTAAAGCCTCGGTGCTCGCCTCCCAGTCGGATCTCGAGGGCTTTGTGCTCCACAACCACGAGTCCATTGTTGTGTGGGCTAGGGGGAACGACTTCTCCGTGGCTCGCACCAGGGCTGCTGCCATCTCCTCGTCCAGCGCTGCCTCCTCCTCGTCGAGCTTCTGACAGGGCCCGCAGTTGCAGCCACTCTGCGGACCGCAGATCCCGTCGCAGCAGAGGCACGAGAGGACTCGCAGGTTGCAGTAGTAGTGACCACTGTCCCCTGGAAGTAATGGGGAGGCTCCAGCGTTTTTTGGAATTTGGAGAAGTAAACTGATGGGTGGGGGTTAAATTAAATTAAATATCCCGCGATTTAATTGCCAAATTCGGTGGGAATTTATTTTTCTTCAACATCATTTGGGGAATTGTTTAGGAAGTTGGAAATCAATTATTCAGTCATTTAGTCTTCGGAAATTTAGGATTTTCATTCATTTTATACATTCTTGTTTAAGAGATTTTTTATACAAGTTAAGTTTTTTTCATTTTTTGGGATCTTTAGGGCGTTTTTTTTAGTTATTTCTAATTATTGATTATTTTACTCTTTACTGATTTTTTAGTTGACATAAAATAGTCTCATAACGATAGAAGAGAATTAAAAAATAATTTTTACCAGCAAATTCACTAAATTTTTTATTATACCGAATTTTTCCCGAACTCCAGGATTGATTAAAATGATTAAAATGGTTAATAATTGCCATTATTTAACTATTTACAGACATTTTCAGTTGCAATAAGTCTCCTAACAACAGAAGAGCATTAAAAAATGATTTTTGCCAACAAATTCACTAAACTTTTGCTTATACCGAATTTTTCCCGAACTCCAGGATCGATTAAAATGATTAAAATGGTTAATATTTGCCATTATTTTATTATTTACAGACATTTTCAGTTGCAATAAGTCTCCTAATAACAGAAGAGCATTAAAAAATAATTTTTACCAGCAAATTCACTAAATTTTTGATTATACCGAATTTTTCCCGAACTCCAGGATCGATTAAAATGATTAAAATGGTTAATATTTGCCATTATTTTATTATTTACAGATATTTTCAGTTGCAATAACTCTCCTAATAACAGAAGAGCATTAAAAAATAATTTTTACCAGCAAATTCACTAAACTTTTGATTATACCGAATTTTTCCCGAACTCCAGGATTGATTAAAATGATTAAAATGGTTAATAATTGCCATTATTTTACTATTTACAGACATTTTCAGTTGCAATAAGTCTCCTAATAACAGAAGAGCATTAAAAAATGATTTTTACCAACAAATTCACTAAACTTTTGCTTATACCGAATTTTTCCAAAACCCCAGAATTGATTAAAATGAATAAAATGAATGAAAAATTCAATCATTCTACTATTTACAGACATTTTCAGTCGGAATAAGTCTCCTGACAACCGAAGAGCATTAAAAAATGATTTTTACCAACAAATTCACTAAACTTTTGCTTCTACCGAATTTTTCCAGAACCCCAGAATTGATTAAAATTACTAAAATGTATGACAATTTCAATTATTCTCCTATTCACAGATATTTTCAGTTGCAATAAGTCTCCTGACAACAGAAGAGCATTAAAAAATAATTTTTACCAGCAAATTCACTAAACTTTTGTTTATACTGAATTTTTCCAAAACCCCAGAATTGATTAAAATGAATAAAATGAATGAAAATTTCAATTATTCTACTATTCACCGATATTTTCAGTTGCAATAAGTCTCCTGACAACCGAAGAACATTAAAAAATAATTTTTACCAGCAAATTCACTAAACTTTTGCTTATACCGAATTTTTCCAAAACCCCAGAATTGATTAAAATGAATAAAATGAATGAAAAATTCAATTATTCTACTATGTACAAATATTTTCAGTCGCCATAAGTCTCCTGACAACCGAAGAGCATTAAAAAATAATTTTTACCAGCAAATTCACTAAACTTTTGTTTATACCGAATTTTACCAAAACCCCAGAATTGATTAAAATTAATAAAATGAATGAAAATTTCAATTATTCTACTATTTACAGACATTTTCAGTCGCAATAAGTCTCCTGACAACCGAAGAACATTAAAAAATTATTTTTGCCAACAAATTCACTAAAGTTTTGTTTATACCGAATTTTTCCAAAACCCCAGAATTGATTAAAATGAATAAAATGAATGAAAAATTCAATTATTCTACTATGTACAAATATTTTCAGTCGCCATAAGTCTCCTGACAACCGAAGAGCATTAAAAAATAATTTTTACCAGCAAATTCACTAAACTTTTGTTTATACCGAATTTTACCAAAACCCCAGAATTGATTAAAATTAATAAAATGAATGACAATTTCAATTATTCTACTATTCACAGATATTTTCAGTTGCAATAAGTCTCCTGACAACAGAAGAGCATTAAAAAATAATTTTTACCAGCAAATTCACTAAACTTTTGTTTATACTGAATTTTTCCAAAACCCCAGAATTGATTAAAATGAATAAAATGAATGAAAATTTCAATTATTCTACTATTCACAGATATTTTCAGTTGCAATAAGTCTCCAGACAACCGAAGAACATTAAAAAATAATTTTTACCAGCAAATTCACTAAATTTTTGTTTATACCCAATTTTTCGAAAACCCATTATTCATTAAAATAAATAAAATAAATGAGAATTTCCATTATTCTACTATCTACAGACATTTTCAGTTGCAGTAAAAACCTCATAACAACGAAAGACCATAAGAAAAAATCAATAAACGTGGAATAGCATCTGAAACTGTCAAAAATCCTCACCTTTCCTCGAGATGACTCCAGCAGCATTGATGAGTCCATCGCTGAAGCTCCCGACGATTTCCCCATCCCTAACCATTCCATTCCACAATTCAGCGAGTCCATCTCGACACAAAAACCTCTGGAGATCGGTTTTCAACCACTTTGCATCGAGACGTGACTCCGGTCTCACTGTTATGCTCAGCTGACCACTCATTTTGTTTACTTCCGATGTTTTTCCCCTCGAAATTCTCCTAGATCTCCATGTTTCCCTCAATGTTTCTTTTTTCACTCTTCACTGAAAAAAATATCGAAGCTCAATAGTCGAAAAATTCCACAGAGAGCGAAGTTCTAATGATTTTCGATGGGCTCGATTGACATGACATATGAAATGAAGGGCAATGTCAGATTGAAATGCGACCGAGGAGGAAAATTTTCGTAGAAATTTTAGGAAAATTTTTGATTTCTGGGGGAGAGGGGTTGGGGCTTGTTTGAGGAGAGGAGAATTGATATTTACGGGCTGATGGAGAGCAGTTTCACTCCTTTCAGCAGCAGTTATCAACAGCAATGGTGTTTTTGACATGTATCAGTGGTAACCTACACCAACCTGCACTAACCTGCTGAGACTGGCTCGAATCGACGTGAATTGAGACCATTAGGCCGCCGTGACTGCAAGCAATTTTCGAGTTGAGAAAAAGGAAATTTAATTTAAATATTAGTGGGTAATAAAAATCGCTTTTTGATGTGATAAACTCGTTATGTCATTTTTTAAGCCATTTTTTAAATAATAAACAGTGGGTGATGACATCCAGAGAAAATTTGGATAAAATAAAATTTCAATTGAAGGTTTTATTATTTAAATAACAATTTCCGTTGGGAATTAATCAACTCTTGTATTTATTTTAATGAACACGTGTTAATTACGTGAAAAAAATACCGAAGTGTGGGGAAAATTTTGCAGCATGAATTCTCAGCCGAAAGGGAATGAAAAAAGCTGAAGAATAGCTTAAAAAATTTGTTCTTTTCTGGGAACTGAGTGAAACGAATTGGAGGTAATTTGAAGAGGATAAATAATTTTAATAAATGTTAAAAAATACGAGGTGGGCCAGCTGGCTTGGTCGCCTCCATCTTGTGCCGCCATCTTGTTTGGATACCCCCTCCCCCTGCCGCGAGGGACTTCAAAGATGGCGGCGCCCACCTCGAATGTTTAAACACTTCTTAAAATTATTTATCTTCTTCAAATCGCCCTCAACTCGCTGCATCCGGTTTCTAAAAAGTGAACAAATATTTTAAGAGATGTTTCAGATTTTTCCGTCTCCTTTTCGATGAGAATTCACGGCACAAAGTCTTCCCAAATTTCAGAAATTACTTTTTACCCCCGAGGCATCTTAATTCATCATTAATTTCTAAATAATAAATTTTTTATTGCAGTTAACAAAACATTTATTTATATTTTTGAAAAATTAATTTCAAGCGAATAAAAATGTAAATCAAAATGAAATTCAGTTTGAATAAAAGCTTTACCAAGAGCTGTTCATGCAAACTATTTATTCCATAAAAAATAATTACCAAAATAAATAAAATGAATAAAACGAAGGCAAATAAAATTAAAAAAATCATTTCTCAATTAAAAATCCGGAAGTGCCCGTCGCGCCGGAAGTCACCAAAACTTCGCGCTTCGTCCGCCAGTCCCTCCCAACGAAGTGGTTCCCCCTCACAGAACCCGTTACCCCACGTTTTTCCACACGAGCAAAGGAGTATGAGCAAATGGCGTCTCACAGGTGGAGATTGTTGCGTCAAATTGCCAAAAATAATGAATGAACTGTCACAATAACCATGAAATACCTCTGAAACACCATTTACATCGGCTGTGGTAAGTACCATGACCCCAATAACCCAAAATAATCCCCCAAAATTCCGAATTATCGCGTAAAAACGATTGATTTTTGCGGCGCCTACTGCTGTTAGATGTAAACAAACACAAACTCTCGGTCGTGATCTAGCCCTGAAATTCAAACCCTCTGCAACCCGAGACAATTCAGATAAAGTGCCCCCCCGCCTCCTGATTTTCCCTCGGGTGTCCCGACATTTCGCGTAATTAAAGCTCCCGAAAATTTTAAGATAAAAATATGAATGAAGCGAGTGGAGGAAAGGAAGAATCGAATACACAAACTTGGGACGCACTGTCAAATAGCCAGCAGTTATCGGGATTGACCGGTGCAATGCACCATCATCATCATCCCCATCCTCATCCCCATCATCTGCATCACACGACCATGATGCAGCAGGAGCAGGCGGTATCGGCTGTTAGCCAGGTTATCGTGCCAACTCCGGTTAAACTGCAGCCACAAACACTTACGCAAACGGCGGGAATCGTCGAGCATTGTCCACCGATGTCCCATGTGCCGCAGCAAATGATTCCCATGGGACAGGTAATTATTGTTCAATGGAAATCAATATTTTTCATTAATTTTTTGGGTAAATTCAACCCTTTCAACCATTTTTTCCATTCGTTTTCACCATTTGTTTTATTTTTTTCAGTTCGTTATTAAAAGTTGAGAAGTGAAATGTTTTATTCATTATTTATTCACTTCGTGATGATTTATTGATAATTTTAGAATTTTTCAAATTCAATTTTATGACTTTTTTAAATAAATTAAGTCACTTCGACAATTTTCCAGAATTTTTTTATCCATTACTGTTTAAAACTTTTGTTTGTACTCGAAAATTAACATGTTTCGATAATCATTAATTTATTTATAGACGTTTGAATTTTCAATAATTTAATTCGTTAAATTAATTAAGATTAATTAAATTTTATAAATTGAATCTATTTATATTTTTTTACCATTTGTTTTTAATTTTCGCCTCCAAAAACCGAAGAGAATTTTCAGTTTTTCAAAAACATTTTAAATTTTGCAAGAAATTGTTTTCAATTTTTTTTTCAAGTTTCCGTTTTCTTCAATCGATTTTCCCCTCTGTTCCCCCCAGGTGGTGCTCCCAAACACCTTTCCCGAGCCCGAGTTGAGTCCAGAGCTCCAGCAGCAAGGTTGGAAAAGGTTCTGGAGTAAACGAGAGAACCGTCCCTACTTCTGGAACAAGTTAACAGGTGAATCCCTGTGGGTGATGCCCTCCCTGAAGCCCCAGTTCGACCCAATAACGGATCCCCTGGGCATCTGCGGTAGTCCAGTGGTCTCTCCAGGCAACGGTCCGCTGCCCCCGGGCACCCCAGGAGGTCCCCTGAAACGTCGAGCCTCGGAGGACGGCAACGCAATAGCTGGACTAGGCGCAGGTGCAATAAAAAAATTCGTCCTGGCAGGCCCCTGGGACCTGGAAGTCGGCACGAACGTGATAATCTACGAGAGAGCCCAGTCCACCCTCTTCCAGATCCACCCCGACGTCGAGGCACTTCGCTGCAGTCTCCTGGCGAAGCTGCGCCAGTGCTACCAGGAGCTCTGCCACACACGAGAGTCGATAGACGCCCCCAAGGACTCCTTCAACCGCTGGCTGATGGAACGAAAGGTCATTGACTGCGGCTCTGACCCTCTACTCCCCAGCCAGTGCTTCCCAGAGATCTCCATGTCGATGTATCGAGAGATTATGAACGACATTCCCATCAAAATTGTTCGCCCTAAATTCACTGGAGACGCCAGGAAACAGCTGTCGAGGTAGATTGAGGGAAGCAATTTATTGGTTTGAATAACGGTTTTTTATTCGTTTTTGGGGGAAATAGGACGAATCATCAATTTGGGAAAATGGGAGTAAAGCGCTGGAGTTGGGCTTGAACCCACGACCCTTAGGTTTCCAGTCTGAAATTTTACACACATGAAATATATCCCCTGGGTGTTGTTATTTAGAATGAATTATTTATGGAATTTTAAGTGAAAAATCAGTTAAATTCTTGAGTATTCAATGGAATTGCCATGTTAAGGTCGATATAACACTGAAAATTTTGAAAATTCAGGCAATATTTTTCTGAATTGTTAATTCATTGAAAATTCTATTGAATGTCATGTTTGATTTTTATAATGAACGATATTTCCATCAAAATTGTTCGCCCTAAATTCACTGGAGACGCCAGGAAACAGCTGTCGAGGTAGATTGAGGGAAGCAATTTATTGGTTTGAATAACGGTTTTTTATTCGTTTTTGGGGGAAATAGGACGAATCATCAATTTGGGAAAATGGGAGTAAAGCGCTGGAGTTGGGCTTGAACCCACGACCCTTAGGTTTCCAGTCTGAAATTTTACACACATGAAATATATCCCCTGGGTGTTGTTATTTAGAATAAATTATTTCCGGAATTTTAAGTGAAAAATCAGTTAAATTCTTGAGCATTCAATGGAGTTGCTTTTTTTAAATCGACAAGACATTGAAAATTTTGAAAATCCTGACAACTTTTTTTTCTGAATTTTGTCAAAATAGTTTTTAAATAATACATTAATAATTTATTTATTTACAATAGCATTTTCTCAAATCATCCGTTCTAAAAAAAGCGAATAAATCGATAATTTTCACAATGAGTTTGAGAATTCCAACATAAAAAATTCGATTTTCCAAATTAAGTAACAGATTCTATGATAAATTTGATCTGGAATTCCCTTCAAATTCCCACCATTGCCAAATAATTCAATATTTCCACAAATAATGCACCAATGAAATGAGCCATTAACATAAAAAAATGTCAACCCCATTTCCCCCCAATAATCCCTCCCCCCCAGCCAAAAATTAAAAATCCGCCTAAAATTAAAACCCCCAGGTACGCGGAGGCTGCGAAAAAGATGATCGAATCGCGAGCAGCCTCCTCCGAGTCCCGAAAGGTGGTCAAGTGGAATGCAGAGGAGACCTTCCAGTGGCTGCGTAAAACGGTGGGCGCAACATTCGACGATTTCCAGGACAGATTGTCCCACCTGAAGCACCAGTGCCAGCCGCACCTGACCGAGACAGTGAAGGGAAGTGTCGAGGGTATCTGCATGAAGATATACAATCTCTCGGCAGAGTACGCGAAGAAAGTGCGGGACAAGAACAACCAGATAATAAAGGACAGTGGGCTGAGTGACATTCTGAGGCCGAACGCCCCACCCCAGCGTAAAGTCTGGTGTTACCCAGTGCAATTTGTGCTGCCAGCCCCCCGACTACCGAACGTCGAGTACCTCCCAGAGAGAGAGCAGACGATGCTTCGATTTCACGGCGACACAGTCTGCATAAACAACCACCACCTGACGAAGCTCGAGCATTTGTACAGGTACAACTGCTTCGACGACAAGAAATTCGAGATGTTCCTGCCGAGGGTGTGGTGTGCACTCAAGAGATATCAGACTTACCTTGGAATCAACGAGGGACAGGCCACGCAGATGGCCCTGCCAGTCAGTGTCTTCGAGTGCCTCCAAAGGTCCTTCGGAGTCACCTTCGAGTGCTTCGCCTCCCCCTTCAACTGCTACTTCAGGCAGTACTGCTCGGCCTTCGCCGACACTGACTCGTACTTCGGCTCGAGGGGACCTTTCCTGGACTTCAGGCCCATCACAGGATCCTTCGAGGCCAATCCACCGTACTGCGAGGAGCTCATGGAGGCCATGGTCAATCACTTCGAGAGACTCCTGGCGGACTCCACTGAGCCCCTCTCGTTCATTGTTTTTTTACCCGAGTGGAGGGACCCGGCGCCCAATGCTCTTGTCAAGCTCGAGGCCAGCCACTTCAAGAAGAAACAGGTCGTCGTGCCTGCTATGGAGCACGAGTATAGACATGGATTTCAACATCTTTTGCCAAAGTAATTTGTTTTACTGTAATTTGTCTCATTTTTTTCGTGACTATAGAGTTTAATGAGAATAATTTCCCCTTCAGGCTCTTGGTTATTTTAACGTCCACAATGAATTAACACAAAAAATTCATTACTTTCGACAGAGTTTCGAGTGGCAAAACTCACTCCTCAGGGCAATTTATTTATTCTCGTCTACTTGAAAAACAAAGAACATACGAAATATTAGATGAGATTACATTTACATTAAATTGTGATTACATTTACGTTAAATTTCAAGGCAAAGGTTTAAATGTAGAATTATTTGATAGAACGAAAGAATACCCAAAATTTCAATGACATTTCAATTGATTATAGTACTATGACGAGAAAAAAAAAGAAGAAAATAGTGAAATAAGAATTAAAAAAAACAGAATACAGTCGGAAGAAAATTGCTATATCATTAACTATACTCATTCACAAAAAAATGCATTCCATTCTTTTTTTTAATCCCACAGTGTAAATTGCACTAAAATTTCCCTGAATTTTGTCGCAAAACAATTACAAATCCTTCGAAAAATTGATTCCACCATTTTGTTCCAGAGCTGAAGTGAACATCAGAGCAGCTCACGGTACCCTAGTAGTCTGGCTGCAGAACGCAGCAGGAGCAGCTCGCTGGGGTCCCACAGAGGAGCGTGTGGAGGCCCTCCTGGAGGCGTGGCGCCCAGGTCGAGAAAGAGAGAGAGACAGACAAGAGCTGCTCTCACCCCCCAGACCAACGACTCACCAGGCAATACCGTCCACAACGATTTCCCTGTCGTCAACCTGCACCCCAGCAACGCCAACAACGATAAACCCCTCGACACCAATAACCACAGCACCAGCATCAGTACCACCACAAGTGCCCAGCACAATTCCCCCAGCGACACTGAACTCAAACTCAACACCAACACCAACGATAACACCTCTGACAGCGGTAACAGCAGCTAATCCCATTTGAAAATACCCTAGGATCTCATTGGTAAGAGTAGTTAGATTTATTTAGGGTAATAAAATCATTTATTTTCTGCTCTGAACATATTTAACGTGTAAATAGGTGAGTTTGCTGATAATTTGAATCAACCTGATGTTTAGAATTTTTTATTTAGAGATATGATCGTGTTTGATATCATTAGAGTTCTATGGTGAGAAAAATGTGGAATTTAATCAAGTATTTCTTAGATAATGCCGGGTAGATACGTAAATCAGTGAATTTTCGTACTACTGGGGTGTTTTTCCGGCGAGAAAAATCCGTCGAGAAGCAATAAATCGGATTTGATACTGTTTGAGGCAATATTTCGATGAATATATTTTTTTTCCTCTGATTGGGTCACAAGTTCGTCAGACGAGAGTAGAATAGCATAGCTTTATCACCACGCGAGGAGAATATATAGAAGAATTATTGGGAAAACGTTACGTTACAATAATTGCAATGTATCTATTATATAGGTTCATTATGGTAATGTGGATGAAGTCTATGTGTTTTAAATAACTATTTCGTACATTAATCTTTTATCGAGTAATGTTATTTGTTGTGACGACGAGTTGATCTGTTCTCCTTAATTTCAACACTTTCTTTTCTGGAGTATACTGCTGAGAGATTGATAAATTAAATTGTAGTATATTAAATATACTTGCCGTGCAAGATTAAAAAGTCTAACATGGAAGGGGAACTGAAGTCATTGAGATGATTTGTAGTTTTAGGATAGTTATTAAGGAGAGTTAATTAACGAGGTTGATTCAAGTGCTATAAGACAATGTGCGATGCCTAATGTAGTTTAGCTGCGTAAATGCTGATTAATTTCGTGTGGTCATTATTTTTTAATCGATAAATACCTTGTAAATAAATTATACAATGTCAATAAATAATTTTGTTATAACGTAATAAGATTTTTAATCAACAATTTCTCACTCAAGGGGTCTCGTGCAGATTGAACAAGAATTTTTTCAAATTTCCACACCTCAAGAAAACAAAGCACAAATTCATTGATAATTCTCGTGGAGAGCGATATATCTGTAAATAAAATATGGAGGAATGTAAGAAAATGTAAATATACGTTATCAGATCGCACGCTATCCAATTATTTCTACCCACATTATTTCCTCGAACACTCATCGCATGGAGAGACAAAAATGAGTTGTTTTATTTCTCATTTTGAGATCAATGGGACAGTATGAAAATTGAGAAAATGCGAAAAAATGCTGGAGGTTGGGCTTGAACCCACGACCCTTAGCTCTCCAGTCTGAGTCTTTACACACATGGGTATTCACAGGATAAAAAAAAATTTGTTGCGTATCCCCTTCGAATCCCTTTCTTTTGTCAATGATCTGGATATCGAGAGAAGCCCCGGAGGGATGTTTCCACATCCCTCGACTTGTAAAAGGTGTAATGCGATACAAAACGAAAATAAATCTCTAAAATCTAATCAAGTATTTCTGGCACAAAGCCAGATGCATATATAAATTAATTAATTAATTTTTAACGGAATTTATTGCAAGAAAATTACAGACAAAAAAAAAATTTCTTACAATAGGCCATCGCCGAGGGCCTTCAGCCAGATATAATTATTTAATGTTTGAGGCAATATTTGGAGGGATATTTTTTTTTCTCTGGCCGGGTCACAAATTCTGCGAATAAAATACGGAAGAACGTGAGAAATTGTGAATATACGGTATCCAATTATTTCCCCCCACGAGTCCTGGTTTCCACGCAAGCGCGCGAGCTTTTCCTTTATCGTCCTTCGACAATTCCTCGCGCCTCCTGCTACCCCGTTAGTTTCCCATTGGTATCGCCTCCAAGCTCGCCTCGAAAGCCACCCCTTTTCCACTATCAGTGCCGACAAAGTTATCACCAAAACATTCACCTCTGCTTCATCCTGTTAACAATTCACCCCTTCACCTCCCAACGACTCATGATATCCTGCTAGAAACGCAGGTTGATGCTTTGAAGCTAAACTTTCGCCCGAGCCCATAATTCAAACTCAATTCAACAGCATTAGAGCACTCGGTGGTCTTCAAACGAACTTTAAAAGTCCTTTGATGTTGCGGCGCCGCGTTAATGCAATCCCCGAGTGCAAAATCCGATCGAAAACGAAAAAATAAAAAATTCAAATTATCGGATCGAATTATCAGCATTTGCCGCGATTTTCCACCGCGATAAAAATTACTTTCTATTTTTAATCAATTGAAAATCGACCATTCTGCTATCCTGACCCCGCAAGACCCGCCCTGAGGACCACGCGGCCCCATCCGCGTCTTGTCCCAATTTCCAGATTGAGCCTGCGCAGGAATTTCCTCACCCCTAATCTAGCTTTCAATAGTTATACGATCCTGATGGTGAGAATGCTTCTGGCGCCACTCGCTTGACGAGTGACGAGACATTGACGTGTCCAGAAGATGCTCTCCCCCTCGGTTTTCACTCATCATCCTCCGGAGGCAAGACGCCTCCACTGATTAACCGAAAGATTTCTGCGCCGCCCAGAAAAATCGGCCCCTAAAACCGGGGGATTCCCCGGGCATGCAATCCTGATTCGTAGAATACTTTTTCCGCTGGAAAGTGCGCGGAATTCGAGACCTCCCGAAGGAAAAAGTACATTCTTGAAACCCCGAAACTCCTGTGGCCCTGATGATAGGAATATTTCCAGGGGGTAAATAATCCTCATTTTTTGTCTCTCCAATAATTCAAGGAGAATTCATCCTTCGTCTCAAGCGCGATCGTTCCCCCGCCCACGCGAAGCAGCGGTTGAATGAAGCAATCGGGCGGCAACTCCCGCGCCCCGGAGACATGAATGAACCCGAGTGATGACTGAGCGCATTGGGGCGGGTCAGTTTCTCCCGGAAGGACGTAAGATAAAGTGTTTCTCCTCGAAACGCATACTTATCGCCCTCGACAGGATCAGGAAGCCATAGACACCCAGCAGGACACCCCGACAGTTCAACGATCCTGACACCCCGCGTCGACTCCTCGCGCCCTGATACCCGGACGTAGCCAGCGGTTTGAAGTCTCCTGCATTATTTTCCTACCGAAACCCATGAAATTCTTATGACAAATGTCAGCGTCCCCGTAATTTCCCCAGTGCACTGACTCCCTTAACGGGCTTGGCTCCCAGGTCCGACTGGACTCCCTCCGAACTACTTGAACCGCGACGTGCCCCAAGGCACCAGGTGATCATGCCGTCCACTTGAGAAAGCGGGAAAGCCCAGGGGCATCTTCCCCGAGGATTCTAGTATCCTGGGACGCCTCCAAGATTTTCCACGTGTTGGTTGGCATCCATCACAAACACCATGCATGATCATCATGATGGGGTGGACGTCAACTTTCTCACCCGGAAACTCTTGGGAAGTATGAGGGAGCAGAATTCTTCAGAATCCACTTCTTCCGTGACCTCCACCCGTGGCTACTCCCCTAAAAGCTCACTTCCTGTACCCGTCCGGTGTCTACCGCGGTTTCTTTCCCCCAGCGCGCGTCGAAGTTCGCGGAAGGAAACCGGAAGACTTTCGCGGAGGAACTACCGAAAGTGCGACTGCTCATCCCGTTTACTGCTCTCCTGTCTCTTAAAACACCGCTGACTTCTTGAGGTGCTCTCTCCTTCCCGCGATCCTGATGAAGCCCTGTTCCGCGGAGGGCGCGGCTATCAGTTGACCAGACCGCGATCAGAAAATCTACCGCGTCCTGCGCAGGAGTCAACCGCGATGCTCAGGACACGCGGCATTGTGCGACCTACCTCGTCGCATGTGACCTTGATCCGGAAATATGCTTCGCGTTTGAGGCAATTAAGTGCATTAGCGTAGGCGCCGGCCCCGCGATGCGTCCGGCAACTGTGAAATTGGGGTTTTTGATCGCTCGACCGCGATCGCTATTCCGCGGAATTACGCGGGTAATTGGATTAGTTTTGGGTTTCGCGGGGATGGGGTTCGACGTATGGGGTTGTTTGTTTGATTCGCGGATTGGATATTTCGGGGTAAGTCGGTGGCGACCTGCACGCGGTGATGCTCTCCTCGACGTGGGCGTCGCTTGAAAGCTCCACGTACCCTCGAGGTCATAATGGCGAGCGAGGGTGGCTTCGGAGAATTTTCCTTCGGGTGACGTAAGAACCGCGGGGTGAGCCTACGTGACGCGGCACACTTGTCTACGTACGGGGTTACGTAATGTGACGTTGCGACAATGGGATGCTTCGTGGGACGGGGGAGTAGGAACTCGGTGGAGGTGGCCGACTACCCCTATGACACACCCCTTACGCTGCGTGGGGGATCGATCCGTTTTGGTAGAGAATTCTCGTTCCATCGGTGGGATGACCGAGTTTATCGAAATGACACAAACATTTATCACATATGAATGCGCGATGTTGAGGCGTTGATTATTTTTTACTGAGTAGTCTGGAGAGGCTGGAGATCCCCGTGTGACGACATGTATAAAATTAAGTGTTACAATGTCACCCTCCAATTCCCTTCCCACGTCCCCATCTTCTATTTTCCTCCAAACATGAACCCCAAGGATCAAAAAAATTTCTTCCAGTCGGGTCTATGGCCGAGTGGGTAAGGTATCCGCCTACAAAGCCAGAGGTCCTGAGTTCGAAACTCGGCACCGGCGAATTATTTCTGGATTATTTGATTTAGTCAAATAATATACGGACACCATCAAGTATACGTTGTAACAATGAGAGAAACCCAATGTGTTAAGCATGTTCGAATCATGTAAAAATACAGGACCCACAGTTCCACGTGTTTCGAGAACCTAACTGACTGCAGTTGATTCTCACCTTCGAAATACTGTCGATACCATAGTAACCTATATAGACTACAGAGGAAATAGTCGTGAGTTCGAACGACAATAAAGAGTGGCGAACCCGTCGCTAATGACCTAGCTGTCGATGCGACATTAAGCGCCAACGAACAAACAATAAACAACAAATTTCTTTCAAAATGACCCAAAATGCTTAATCCTATCGATAACAAGATTTATTTACATGTTCGAATTTAGTGTCATTACAATCAACCGGTGTCATCAGAAAATTACCATAATGGAATTCTACATATAAATACTTTCGAATTTATTAACAATAAGAAATTGCATGACATAACTTTATCCAATTCTCAGAGTCCTAGAGTCGGGTAATTCCGGCGAAAAAAAATCGCGATATTTTAAATTCAATAAAAAAAGAGTCATCAACTAGCGAAAGATAGACAGCCTGCTGCGGGTGCCGGGCATCCTCCCCTGGGCATCGAGCAGCCCAGCCTGAATATCCGCAAGACTGGGCACATTCCTGACCTCCCCCCGAGCAGCGACACTGGGTGGGGACTTGAGCAGACGCCTGGCGACCCTGTGCACATCCTCCCTCGTGATCTTCTCGATCTCCTGCATGAAGTACTCCGGCCGTTTCCTGACGCCCGTCGCGAGCACCTGCCTGCCAATGTCCTCGAAGACCACAGGCCTCTGCTCGAGGTTCATAAGCAGCATGGACTGCAGCTGCTTCTTGGCCCTCGCCAGCTCGCTCTCCGTCATGGGTCCAGCCATGGCCACCAGCTCCTTCACCACCACCTGCACCATCTCCTTGACGTGCGTCGGCGTCGACGAGGCGTGAATGCAGAACAGCCCAGTGTCAGCATAAGCATGATTGTAGGCTGTCGCGCTGTAGAGCCAGTGGTACCTATTCAACACATTGGTGTACAGCCTAGTGTACATGCCCTTGCCAGGGCCCCCAGCGCTGAAACTCCCGCCACCACCCATCATCATATTCAGCACACACATGGCTATGAAGTCTGGGTCCTGGTGGGAGCAGCCCTCGAGGCCCACGACAATGTGCGAGAGCTCTGGTAAACCACTTGGACCAGCGTAAACTGGAATACTGCACTCCTCGACGATGTAGCCCCCTGTGTACTGAGCCACCGACTCGTCCACCACGTGGGCCCCCCTGTCAGGAAGCACTAGACTAGCATCCTCGTCCCAAATGGCCCCCTCCTCCACGAAGTACTTCTCCACAGCCCTGACTAGGTCATTGTGATCGATTCCCACTCCAGCGACCACCATTCGCCTCGGGGTGTAGTGGTTCCTCAGGTACGTGAACAAAATCCTCCTGTCGATCTTCTCGATGTTCCCCTGGGGGCAGATCTTGGGGAGCCCCAGGGTGTTGTCTCTGTAGGCTGCGGCGTGGATCATGTCTATGAGGAGGGGCTCCTGCTCGGGTCTCGTCAGCAGGGACTCCAGCTCGAAGGCCACCGTTTGGCCGGCCACACTCAGCTCCTCGTCGGTTATCCTCGGTCGCAGGACTATGTCCCCCAGGACTTTGGCCACTGAATCCAGGCCGTGACGCTCCGCTGAGGCCGCGTAGACGAAGGTGTCCCTGGAGGCTTGGCAGTCGCAGATGCCTCCGTGCTTCTCCAGCATCAGCATTATGTGGTCTTTGCTCTCGTAGTTCTTCGTCGAGTTGAAGGCGAGCTTCTCCAGGAAGTGGGAGATCCCGCTGGGGTAGGCCACCTCGAATCTCGGGCCTGAGTCTATCAGGACTCCTATTGTGCAGAACTGGCCGAAACGGTTCTCCGAGGACACTCGCAGGCCGCTCGGGAGGACTGTTATTTCGGTGGTTTGGTGCTCCTCTTTGGCGCTAGAGTACACCGCCTTCGCGAGGTGCCGCAGAGGCTGGGATAGAGGGGGGAATCCCGTCACGCTGGGACCCAGCTCCGGGGGCTTGCTCTCTGAGGAGAAACATTTCCTCCAGGGGGGCAGGTACTTTGTGGGAGCTGAACTGCAACAGCATTAGATGAATGTCTTTAGTCGCGCTCTTATTTTTTCATTTTATTATTTTATTTAGGGGACGTCCATAAATCACGTGATCCAATTTTGGCTCATTTCTGACCCCCTCCCCCCCCCTGGTGATCAATCGTGACATTTCGTCGACGCTTTTGAAAAAAATTTTTTTTTTTTTTTAAAGAACTCTTGTACACGTCTAATGAACGAAAAATAATTTTATTCCAGAAACAAATCGTTAAAGTATATGGGTCATAGTTTCATCTCTTAACCCAGTTACATCGAGGGGTGTCTCCTGTGCCTCTGTGTATTCAAGTCCCTGGATTCCTCAGCGAAAAACGGCCAAGGCTGGGGCAATTTCTACTTTAATTCGTACGATTATAATTTTCTTACTTTCTCTCTTCTGATTTAATAACACTTGTTTGTTTGTTGGTACGCTGTACTATGTAAAATATTGTAAAACGCTGTATACTATTGGAGCATATATGTAGTTCATAAGGGGGAAAAGGGGGAACAAAATGTAAAAACCCGAGAGGGTATACATGAGACAAAATAAATAAATAGTTTCATCTCTTAAGTATATTAATTTCAATAGTATAATGTTTCGATATTTGATATCGATCACTCTGCAAATAGTTCCTCTTTGGAAATAGCCTTTTCTATCGTGTCTCTTTGGGAAAAGTCTTCTCTATATTAGCGTTTCATTAAATGAAACGAAATAATTTTTTTTTCCGTGGA
Source organism: Diachasma alloeum (assembly GCF_001412515.2). NCBI lineage: Eukaryota > Metazoa > Arthropoda > Insecta > Hymenoptera > Braconidae > Diachasma > Diachasma alloeum. Next base: position 718,254 of record NW_021680428.1, read on the forward strand.
AACTACACTTTTTCCCCTTTAGAATGAGCCTGAGCGTTCAAGTCGACTCATCTCCCAGGTGAGTTTTTGAGGAATATTTCCGAATCTAAGGGGGATAGCGAATTTTTCGTAATTACGTTTGTTGTAGCACTCAATCGGCTCCACAAAAAAGGTTATAACGACAATTTTGCTATCTCTCTTAGATTCCGAGATATTCATTGAAAACTAGTCAATAGTTAAAATTTACTTGTACCCTTTTTTATCACTTCGCTACTGATTTATTATTATCTTTTCATTTTCGATTTTCATTCTTTCATATCTTTTAATCCATTTTATCTCGGCAGTATTGATGCTTTGAAAAACTATCGATCATTCATAAATATTAATTAAACCATGTGTTTTATTATTTAATTAAAATATTATTATGGAATATAATAATAATATATAAATAATAATAATATATGATAATAATATATATAATATATTTATATTATATATAAATATTATTATGGAATATAAACCATGTGTTTCATTATTTAATTAAAATATTGTTATTCTTAAAAAATTTGGAATCACCCAGAATACGAAAAAAATTGAATGAAAAATTGAATTAAATTTCAAAAATATATATTTCACTGCATTTTTAATCAAGTTAACAAATTGAACATCCAAACGTTATTGATTTGATTTATGGGGGTGGGATAATTATAGAGATGTCTTGCATCACTGAGTGAATATCACGATTAGAAAATAGTTGATCCAGTTTGTGACACGAGAAGTAAAAACAAATATAATTTTTATCAAGCGATTCCAAGTTTAATCGAGCCTGTCAATTTATTCCGATATTATTTGCGGTTTGATTAGGGGCGAGAGAGGGTTACGTGCACAGATTACGATAAATAAAGTTTTCAGTTGATTAATTCGATTTACCCAGTCTTGAAAGCAGTGGTGAGCGGTCCCTGCGGTATTCTCGCCAGCATCTTAACGTCTGTGTTTATCTGTGTTCATAGATTTATTAGTTTATAATAATTTTTGTACAGACTTTTTGTACATAGAAAACATGCGAAACGGGACAGGCCGGGTTCGCACGCCGGCGACTGCCAAAAACTGTCGCTCATGCGACTGGGGCTTAAGGCACGCGCGGAAAAGCCCGCGAAATTACGAGTTCTTTTTCTGTTCGTTATGGTTAATCCTCATTCAAAGATGTTATGCCTTAGAGAGGGCGTTATTAGTTGTCTTATTTAAATCATTATTCAAATCAGCAGCGAAGTGGTAAAAAGGTATAAGTCAAACTTGACTATTGACCAGTTTTCAATGAATATCTCGGAATCTAAGGGAGATAGCAAAATTTTTGTCAGAAACTTTTTTGTAGAGCCGATTGAGAGCTACAACAACCGTAATTACGAAAATTTCGCTATCTCCCTTAGATTAGGAAATATTCCCCAAAAACTCAACGGGGAGATGGGTAACTTGAACAGTTTTACCACTTTGCTACTGAATGTTAAAGTCGATTTTTAATCAGTGGATGTGTCCGAAGGAACTTCCAATTTTTCCATCTATCAAGACAATCAATTTTTTTTTTATGTTGTTACAACATGACATTATTTATCATCAAGAATTCATCTTTATATTTGATAGCTTTAATATTATTTTCCGAGTAAATTTTTTGAATATCATCTACATTAACATTCACTGCACTCAAATCATTCGCTAATTTATTTCTCTTTAAGATATAATTCGGACAGTCCCCGGAATTACGAGTTCAATGACGTGTGCATTGTTACAATGATATTGATAATGACGATGTCGATTGGAAAGACAGTAATATTATTTTCAAAGCGCGCCTGCGCATTCGCGGTGCCGATCACCTTGAATTTTTTTCCCAGATAGAAAATTTTTTTTTTCGGTCCTTGAAAGATTATTCGCGATCGGAAACTCGGCGCACGGATAATTGTGCTCTCATTTGTGTGAAATATTTTCAACAAGATGCCGCGTCCGATTTTGTACTCGACGATTGTCAGCCAGCCCTGCCGAGCTGTACTCCTCACCGCGGAATCTATTGGACTGGAGCTGGAAGTTCGCGAGATCAGTTTGGTAGGGGAAGATCAGCTCAAGGAAAGCTATCAAAAAGTAAAATCTTATCTAGTATTCGTGAATAGTCGGCATGGATGCATTTCACATTTAACGTTTTTCAATTTCACGGGCAGATAAATCCTCAACATACCGTGCCGACTCTGGATGACAACGGCGACATCATTTGGGACAGGTGAATTCGGCAAACTTTGAATTTGATCGAGGCAATTAATGCGGAATTTTAATTCTTGTCGAACTATTGTTCGAATCATGCTTCGACGCTGAGAAAGTTCAAACAAAAAATAGAAAATGAGAAAGATTAATTCCATTTTTCTAAATAACTTATTTTATTGAGATATTTTTAATTGAATTTGAATCAAATTTCAATTTCATGAATTGAATTGAATTTCAATTCAAAGTTTTTTGCTTGATTTTCTTGATGAGAAGAAAAAAAATAGAAAATTTGAGCCGAGGAAATTCAATAAAAAATATCTGAAGACAATAAGTTAGATTTTAAAAAATTGAATTCTAAAAAATTATAGAAAGGTCAATAGAAATCCAATCTAATTTTCTAACGAATTCACTAGGTTTTTCTATTAAATTTTATTCCAATGAATCTTTAAATTACAGTCATGCAATCATGTGCTATCTGGTCGAGAAATACGGACAAAATGACTCTCTCTACCCGAAAGACTTGAAAAAGCGGGCGCTTGTGGATCAGCGCTTGCACTTCGACAGCGGAATCCTCTTCTCCCTTCTGCGGCAAATATCCGTAACTAAAAATCCCTCAGCACCCATTACAATTACTTCAATCATTGCCACTAAAATTATTCTTTCAGTACCCAATATTCTACGATAATGTGAAGATAGTACCGGAAGAAAAAATAAAACTGGTGAAGGAGGGCTACGACTTCTTGAGTAAATTTTTGGAGGGAAAAAAATGGCTTGCGGGGGATTCCTATACTCTGGCCGACATCAGTTGTGTCACTACACTGACTAGTTTGAATGTAAATAATTTTAATAACATAATTTTTTTAATTAAAATTTTTCTGTCACTATTTTTCTCCATTTCTCTTATTTCTCGCATCATCGATAGTTTTAATATTGACGGATATGAATGCATTCTACAGGCTTTGGTGCCGATCGATGTCTACCCCAACATCGTGCGTTGGGTAAAAACTTGCGAGGATGAGATTCAAGGGTACGCGAGACTCGGAGCCCCTGGGAATAAGCTGTTCCGCGAGAAGATCCAAGGGCACTTACGATCACCTAAATAGAAATCGCCTCGAAGGGTCCCCTGATCGATCGATCGATGGCTGATCGATAGTGGCTCAATAGGAGTTCGACTTGTTCAATCGATCGATAGCTGGTCGATCGTTGATTGATCACTAGGATAGGGTTAATCGATCGATGGTCAATTGCTAGTCGATCTATGGTCGATCAATCGAAGCGTGATTGATTGATCGATCTTGATCGTTTGCTAGTCGATCTATCGGCGATCAATCGAACCGTGATTGATTGATCGATCTTGATCGATTGCTAGTCGATCTATGGTCCATCAATCGAACCGTGATCGACTTGCAATCAATTAAAATCGATCAATTGTCGACAGCGCAAACAACTCGACTCGAACCCCTATCGAGTGATCCATCAGGGTCTGGCTATTTCTTTCATTTATCATGACTAATGAAGATTTCAATATGTTTATGCAATCAAATCAACTCCGTCAGCAAAAAGTTGTCGCTCCCGGAAAACTTATTATGTAACAGTTTTCACAGCGAGGAATAAATGAATACTGAAACACCCCAAGGTTATTATTCAATGATAATGAATGTAGATTGGGAAAACTCGACATCTGCGCACATTATGCTGCTGTACTTTGCGCAGAGGTGATTTATCCAATCTTTCCCCAGATTTCGGACTTTCGATGTTCGAATTCTGCTGGAACGTTTCTCATCGACTCAAAATCCCAATATCTCTGTTTATGAATAAGTTCAAGGTCAAGTTTATTTTTCCTTCCTTGAGATAAATTATCCTGCACAAAGGTGAGAGTCCTCCGCATAATTTGTTAATTTATAAATTTATCTCGCATAATCTGGAGAACGGAAATCTAAACCTCAATCGTTAAAACTATTCATATATTCTTCGCAGGAAAATTTGAGCAAAGAGTTTATTAATTAGATATCAAGGATCTACAGTCCCCGATACTGAAGAATACCCCCACTCTCTCGAATTTAGCTCCGACTCGACGCCCCCCACCACTCAGATCCAAGACCATTTTTTCTTAGCCGCTATGATAAGTAGATCGCAAATGGGCGCTGGCGGAGATCTACTGCGCCTGCGCACGAAACTCCGTTGACAATGATTGAGAGACATTCTCTAACGCGTGTCAGTACGACAATATATCTCTGGACATCGCGTATTCGTCGTAAATGAGGTACAGAAGAGAGAGAAAAAAATAAAATAAAGAAGGGAAATTGACTCAGGGATCTCGACGTCTTCATCTCGTTTTTAATTATATTTTCAGATTTTCTTGACAACTTAAACTTAAACATGCCCTCTCCGATATTGTACACGACGGACATCAGTCCGCCCTGTCGTGCAGTCCTTCTCACGGCTGAAGCTATCGGCTTGAAGTTGGAAAAACGCGAAACGAATTTATTTACGGCAGACACTCTGAAAGAAAACTTCCAAGAGGTGAATCAATTGATCTATTTATCAATGAGATTACATAATCATTCATTATTTAATTTCACGGAAACAGATGAATCCTCAGCATACTGTCCCCACTTTGGACGACAACGGCGACATCATTTGGGACAGGTGAATTTCGACGATTAATTATCGAAATTTTTTCGAAGTTCAATGTCAATTCTTTTTCTTTCTGTAATTTTGTATTTTCTAAATCGACTTCAGCCTGTTTACCGCTTCGCTACTGACGTATTTTTTGGGTTTCTGTTTTCCGCTTTGTGACTTATGTCATGATTACTTTGTACAACATAATGTGCAGTTAATAAATCTCAATCAATCAATCAGTCAATCAATCTGAAATTGCAGTCATGCTATCATCTGTTACTTGTCCGACAAATACGGAAAGGACGACTCTCTGTACCCGAAGGATCTGAAGAAGAGGGCCCTCATCAACCAGCGCTTGCACTTCGATAGCGGAATTCTGTTCGCTCTCCTGCGCGGAATAGCCGTAATTAATGACTCCCTCTCGTTGCACGGCGATTGCACGACTACAAGGCATTATTTTTTTCCAGTTTCCCATATTCAAGCACGGCGTAACGACAGTTCCCGAGGATAAAATACAACTGGTGAAGGACGGCTACCACTTCATGAACAAATTTTTGAGCGGAAAGAAATGGCTCGCCGGGGATTCCTACACCCTCGCGGACATCAGTTGTGTTTCTTCAGTCAGCAGCATGGAAGTAAATCATTTTATTTTCAAGCGAATCCCCTCAATCATTCCATAACTCTCTTTTAAACAATGAAGTAAAAAAATGGCAAAGTCTGAAAATCGGAAAAGATTCTGATGACTTTTACTTTGACTTTTGCCCCTTGAGATCGTGATTGATATTGACTTCTTGAATTATTTTTTTCATTTTTTCTACTTTCCAAGAACACTCGAAATGTTTGAATACTTCAACATTTGATTTACGGAGCAATTTTACAGGCGTTCGTACCCGTTGCGCCGTACGCCAATGTCGCCCGTTGGCTGAAAACCTGTGAAGATGAACTGCCCGAATATGCAAGATTAAACGTCCCTGGGAATAATCTTTTTCATCAAGTGATGAAGTCAAAATTGCAGCAATAAATTTGAAGTAGATTGACAGAGTGCGTTTTATCGTCCCCTGAGGTCCGAGGGTCTTCACTCATAATAAAAACAATATAAAAAATTATAAAACAGTTTATTATAAATTTAATAGTCTATTAAAATTATAAATTATATAATAGTCTATTAAAAATTTATAAAACAGAAAAATGATGAAATAAAAATTAGTCCTAAAACGTTCCGTTATTCCCTCAAACTAATGATATTGTTACGTAGAGCACAACAATCGCAACAATCTGTCTAATCGCAGAGTATTTGTACACCTTTATAAAAATAAAAATCCATTAAAGATTATTCTCCAATTCCGCTTTGATTACATTTGATTATCCCTCCGTTACCCGCGTCCTCGGCCCCGCGCCGGTGAAATTCTATTTTTTAGTATAACTTCAAAAAGAACTCATTAAAAAATATGAAAAAAATAGTATGCCTCGCTCATTTTATCTAAAAGCATATTCTGCCATTTATTTTTAGAAAATTTCCTCCTATGCTAACTGGAAATAAAAAATACGGCGCCGTATCGCGACGCGGCTGATCGCGTCATGGAAATATTTTACACGGCGTTGCCGCACTTGTTGCTGCCGGGAGATCAGCGAGTCCACTCTCCGAATGAATTGTGACAACAGCGCGCTCAGATTTACAGCGCGGTGCGGCACCGCGATGCGAGTAACCGCGTCGGAAAGTTTCCCGCGAGAAACGAAGGCTTAAATTACACCATCACTCCCCACCGGGATAATTAAGATGATTAAAGCTCTTATCCACGAATCTCATCCTGATCCCATCCCTCTCCTGGGAAACCGCGATGGTCGTTCCATTGACATCACGAAGATCTCCGAATTCAAAAACCGAATTTCTCGTCTTGATCCAGCTTTCCGGCACGCGTTCATAATCCTGCCAGTCATAAACCGCCCAATCATTAACCGCCGCGGAATGTTTCTTGACCCTGAGCCCGAGAATGAGAGAGAACTCGACATTATCCGCGACCTTGGTCTGCAGCGGATGCAGCTTCCCCACGACATTCCTCTCGACATAAGAAATAGATCTGCTGAATGGCGCCCGATCCGCCACCTCCCGCTCCAGCCACCCGAGCTGCTCCGGCCCGCCGAAATGCTGCAGTTTATCTTCGTAAAACGACTTGATGTTCATCGTGATCTGGGAAGAGGCCTTGAAATACGCGTGAAGAATCTCCAAGAGTTTCGCGTTGAACATGAATCGCGGGTAGATGACATCGAAGTTGTTCTGCGTTATGCCGGACGAGTGAAGGATATGTCGTTGCGCGTGCGTCAGCGGAGTGGCCGGCATCCAGCCGAGAAGATTGGCGGTTGGCAATCCTGGGTGGGCCTGCGTCGTGAGCGGCGCAAGCTCCTCCGGCAAGTCCCAAAGGGGATTCCCCGTTGTGTTGGTAGTGTACAACAGATCTTGCTGAATCGCCTGAGCCATGACGGCCGGAGCCGGCATGGACATGTACTTCCAGTGGGTCGAGCCGTCCACCCGGCCGAAGTGACCCTCATCGTTCGGCCAAACGATCACCGAGTACTCGAAAAACTGTCGGTCCCCCGATCGCGGCGTAATCTGCAGATCCCCCAGGTTATACAAGAAAATGAAAATGCTGTAGGGAACGCAGGACGCGACTCCGTACACGTGTTTCGCGAATCGCTGCTCCTCTTGATCGCCCAGACCCTTAGCGACACGAATTTGCGCTAGGCGGGCGTACAAGTGCTGAACCATGTAGTAACGGTACATTGAGAGGGAGATTCTCTCTTGGAAGCCCTCGTCCTTGCTCGCTTTTATCCAGTAGGCCCTGTCAACTAGTGGGAGGAAGGATTCGTATGTTGTGGTGAAGCTGGCGCAGTCCATCACGTAATTACCACCGTGCGGATCCTGCAATGATAACAGGCCTGCAAAATTCAAACTCGAAAATTTTTGCATACTGATTTCAAAGCCGCCGACCAATTGTATTCAGACTTGTGTTCACTTTGACCGTTACACAGTAAAAGAATATCAACTTTCTTTTATTAAAAAGAAGTATCCAGTCACTTACGGCATAGATAAAATGTGAAATTAAATATAAAATCATCATCAATAAAAATTATGTGGCGAGAGTCATCACTAAACCTTGGGCTTCTTTGAGGCCCATCATGACAATAATGTAAAATTATTGGCCAATAGGTTACCCCATCCGCCGACCAAATCTCATAAAATGACTTCCCACGCGAAAAAATTTATATTTTGAAAAATAGATAAAAAAATATGCTAAATGGCGCAATTTATATAGAAAATATTAAATATATGGTTTATATATATTTTTATATATTCTTTATAAATTGGACATTACATATATAATACGACAATTTCATTATTATTATTGATAATATTATCACTATTTTATAGATTTTTGCTGTTACCCTTTTAACTTTATTTTTTCCACCACTGGCATTGTTGACGCAGGGTGTGTGAGTGCTACCGCCCACGTGCAAAAAATTCAAACTGCAGATTGAAATGAGCAGAAGAAAGAGTAAATCCATTCCCTCCATTTTCATGAGGACTCAACGGTGATCTTCGGGTTTTTGGAAATAGTGAAATTTTTTGGATTTAGCGGGGTTTTATCTCTGCTCCTCACGTCTTACACAATTGATCTGCTTGCGATCAAGGATTTAATAATTATACTGCGCGTATAATGTCGCGCTTGCGCATTGAGAATGTAAATCACTCCGGTGAATAGATCTCACCGGTTTGTAATACATATCTTGTTGATTGTAGGAATAATTGACGCATCTGGAGTCATCGATTGAGGATAAAACCTCAGCCAGGAAATGATTTTTCCCCGTTCTAGTGGATATCGTAGGCGAAAACGATAAACATGTTGACGCATTCAAGTCGATTTTCACTATTAGTCAGTTTTTAATAAATATCTCGGAATCCAAGCCGGATAGCAAAATTTTTGTTGGAACCTTTTCTGCAGAGCGAAGTGAGAGCTACAAAAAATGTCATTACGAAAATTTCGCTATCTCCCTTAGATTTCGAGATATTCCAGGAAAACTCTGCAAAGAGCTAAATTGAATTATTTTACCGCGACTTTCGACTAGCTCTCAGCCAATTCTATAAAAAAATTAATGGCATCCAACGCCTGGACATGGATTTTCCTATTTTTCTGCTTTATTTTTCCTCTCTTTTTTATTTAAAAAAATAAACAAAAAAAATTGTAAAATTTGAGCCGAGGAATTTCTGTAGAAAATATCTTAATAGAATAATTTGCACAGAAAAATCCGATTCTATTAATTTTTTTAATAGACTATTTTTTATAGAACAAAAAAACACGGAATTTCTCAATAGAATTGGCCGAAAACTCAGGAAATTCGATAGAAACCCAATGAAATCATAAATATTCACATTTTATTTATTTATTTGACGTTCATCGAGTGATAGCGGGAGCCGATCAACCACTATCATCCCCATAATTTACAAGCGCTGTCAAGTACTTCATCCATAAACTTTATTACTGTTCCCATCGCTCATAAATATTCTTGGCTCGACGAATTTCCCCTTGAAAAAGCCGATGTTCTGTAACATCGAAGGATAAGTCTCTCGGAAGAGCACGCGACGGGACGATTTGAATCTCCGAATTACTTCGAGTGAAGTATTTATTCATTTCAAGAATGAATCGCCTGCAAATAGCGTTTCTGATGATTGCTCTGATCATGGGAATAATCCATCGCTTCCTGGAAATTCCTCTTCGACTTTTCAAAAAATTACCGATCGGGTGAGTATTCGGGTTTTTTCTCCTCTGTTCATTTCGATTCAAACTGTTTTCTATTTTCGTTCGACAGGTGAGTGAGGGGGGCAGCAGAAGAACTATTCCAGCCGATGGATTATATTCCTGGCGGAAATTTGGAGGGAAGAGTCGGTTATAATGGCGGAAAATTTTATTTTGTTGTTATTCTAATAAAATGAAGTGATGTTTGGAAGAAATGTATTGAGGATTAATTTTATTGTTCAGTCCTTTTCCGCTTCTTCAGAGCCCCTTAGTGAGGGGGCGCAGCCCCCTAGTAAGGGGGCACAGCCCCCCCCCTCTACAGGCGAAAAACCGAGTCATTTCAAAATGAAAAATCGTTATTTAAAAAAACTCCATAATCTTACTTTCAATTCAATTACTTTTTTTCAAGAAACTTTTGTCTGCAATATTTTGTTAATTTTTAATCAAAGAAAAACGCAACTATCTCAATTTTAAAAAATTATTTGTAAAATATAATAGTCTCATTCTTACCAGAATTAACTTTATGTATAAGCATTTAAGGCATTGGGATTAATTTGTTCAGTCGTCTGCTCCTTTAGGAGACCAGGGGGGGCAAAGCCCCCTGATGAGGGGGCGCAACCCCCCCTCATAAACGAAAAACGGAATTATCTCAAAATGAAAAATAGTCTTCTTCGAAGACCCATAATCTTACTTTCGATGCAATCATTTTTTAAAGGAAATCTTGTCCGCAATTTTTTGTTCATTTTTAAATAAAGAAAAACATGAGTATTTCGACGAGAAAAAATTATTTTTACAATACAATAATCTCATTTTTAATGCCATTATATTTTCAACCTTATCTATAACATTTTAATAATTTTATAACATTGTTATAATTTTTTTTTCAATTTTTTCAACAGAATAAATTTTATCTCAACAAAAAATTCTCTTTTTCAAAATATTTTTTCGATGTTTTTTCCTTTTACTTTTTATACTGTACTTTTTTTAAATTATTCAATATTAAACATTAAGAGCAAGAAAAAAAACAATTAAATTTTCATCTCCCGATAATTATCACCTCCACAGATGGCGCTCTACCCCCCCTTCCACTGCTGATTTTTTTTTTTTCGTGTGAAACCACATGAGAGGTGCCCAACAATTGTGGTTATCCCAATAATTAATCTTCTAAATGGAATAACAAATGATAGTGAAGCATTGAGAGTGTCTCCGAGCTCATATTCTCCGAGTGAATATCATGGCAAAGTTATTCAGAGCTTGCTCTGGCTTCAACGTCTTCACCAATTTCCTAAAACCCAGGTAATGCCCAGTCCCTGCAGCCCCTTCAACCATTGTTTTCTTTATTTCATCAATTAACATGTTTATTGCAGACTTGAAGTGGTGGTAGTGCCCAACAGGGGAAGAAAAAGGCTAAATCCACCCCCTAAAAAACGCCATCCCCTGTGGTTTTTGCAGCAGGATCGTGCGGTTAGTAATAAATAGTAAAAAAAATTGGCGAAAAATTCCCCTTTTGTGTTTTTATTCACATGAAATTCATATTTTTTCACACAAAATTGACGTTTTCTTCATTACAAACTCCTGTTTTGATTATTTAACTAAACTCTATTAATAATACATGAAATAATTTTGATCTTAATCTCACACAATTAAAACCTAGCGAAAGAAAATACAGCATTCATCCAGGAAATGATTGATATTTCTTACAAAATGGCTTTGACTCAAACTTTCTAAATTTTCTTGATGGAAAGAAGAGAAAAATAGAATGAAGAAAACTGGGAAAATTTGAGCCGCAGACAATCTATAGAAAATATCTCCAGAGAAGATTTGGCGAAAAACCAATAGAAAGTTCAATAGAAATCCAATAAAATTGTCTATTAAAATTTAGTTTTATTCGTATTTTTCTTCACATGTTCGCAGGCAATAAATAATTTTCTCATTATAAACTGTTATTTTCACGATCTAAACAAACTCTCTATTAATAATAAATGAAATAATTTTGACATGACGAAGAATCCAATGAATGACAATTTATATTCATCTCAATCTCATTGAAGCAAAAAACTCGAAATTAATTGTACTTCACAGCTGAACAAGGACGACATAACAAAGGAGAATGCAGCCTTCGTCCAGGAAGTGATAGAATCCAAGTATGGCACCCCAGACCCCCAGAGTGGCTCTTACTCCCCCCTGAAGGTGCCCCCCATCGAGCCGACAGCAGAGTGGACTCCAGAGTCCCGTCGCACAGGGGTGATTGCCAGGAAAATCGGCATCTACCCCATGTGGCTGAAGAACGGCAAAAAGGTCCTGACGACTCTGCTCCACGTCTGCGACAACCACGTGATTAAGTATATTCCCCCTGAGGACTGGACACCGATGATCCAGCCCTCCAGACGCCCTGTCCTCCCCAAGAGAAAGCAGGGGTGTCTTCTCGTTGGAGCCGACAGTGTTGATCCCCAAAAATTCACCAAACAGTACTGCGGACTCTTCACCGAGGCTGGAGTCATGCCTAAGAGACTCCTCTGTCGCTTCATGGTGACACCAAATGCTGCGTTGCAGCCGGGAACTCCTCTCATGGCTTCGCATTACAGAGCTGGGGATTTTGTCGACATCAGGGCTAAAACGTAATTAGTTCTTGGGCTGCACGTGATTTTGTCAAGATTTGACAGTTCAATATTTTTTTTAATTATTCAATTCATTTTTTATTAATAATTGTTTTTGAATTTTTTTGGCTGAATTGTACGTGAGTGCAATCTCAGGAAAATTGTAAATTTAGTGAATTTGCTAGGATATTTACTGACAAATTTCGCAGCTTGAAATGAAATTATTTTTTATAATAGAAAAGAAAAAGTTAATGGGAAAGTCTTGGTTTTAAGACGATTTTCTGTCGATTTGATCATTAAATATTCTATTCAGTGATTTAATTAATTGATTATTAATAATTGTTATTGCATTTTTTGGATGGAATGTTGCAGTAATTAAATCTGAGGAAAACTGAAAAATTTAGTAAATTTGCCAGAAAATTTAATGAGAAACTCATGATTTTAAAACGATTTTGTTTCGACTTGACAACCAAAGATTTACTTCAATTATTTAATTCCATGATTATTAATAATTGTTATTGCATTTATTATTTTTACTGAAATGTTACATGAGTGTAATCTGAGGAAAATTGAAAATTCAGTGAATTTGCTAGGAAATTATTTTCTATAAAAGAAGATAAAAATTTAATGAGAAATTTATCATTTTAAGACGATTGTGTTTCGATTTGACAATTAAATATTTTTTACAATTATTTAATTAATCGATTATTAATAATTGTCATTGCATTTATTATTTTTCGCAGAATGGACAGGGGTTTCCAGGGGGTGATGAAACGCTGGGGCTTCAAGGGTATGCCAGCAACCCATGGAGTCACGAAGACCCACAGAAGACCTGGAAATATCGGTTCTGGTGGTAATAAGTCTAGAATCATGCCTGGAACTAAACTCCCTGGACATATGGGAAATCGATACAGAAAATTCGTAGGAATCAAGGTAAAATCCAAAGTTTTCTAAGTTGCATATTTCATTTTCTTGCAATTAAATTGAATAATCTAGGAATTAACTGATTTCTCAGAAAGCAAATGCCTCATTTAAAAAATTGTTGTTAAAAATTCAGACATTGCCATAATCCACAATTTCAAATATTTCAACTATTAATAATACTCACTATTTGTTTAATTATTAATCATCAATTAATGATTAAAATTCCGAGTAATTCTACCAATCAATAATTGATTTCAGAAGAAAATGGAGTCAATTATCGAAATTATGAAATTAAGAATTATTTACTCAATAATTCAATATTTAAATTATCAATTATTTTATAATTTCTCAAATTTCAATGAAGATAAGTAAACTTCACTTATTCTAAAGTTCAGTTTCTCATAATATCATTGATCTAATGATGAAACAAAATTATTTTGTGATAATCGTCTCCCTCTCCAGATTCTCCGAGTAGACTACAAGCACAACGTCCTCTGGGTGCTGGGCCAGGCCCTCCCCGGAGAGACAAACAGTCTCCTCCAGATCTACGACAGTATCCTGAACCACAGGAAGATAAGGGAAACCGAGAGAGCCCCACCTTTCCCCACGTACATCCCCGGAAAAGCGCCGCTCCCCGATGTGCAATGGGACGAGTCCCTCCACCAGTTCGACGCCCCAACGATAGAATTCGAAGTCCCCGACAACAAATAATCCCAACCCATCAACTGAAGTAATTGTAAAAACAATAAAAAATAACCACCACAACTGTTCATTTTCCTGTAAATTTATTCATAGCTGTAGATAACTTCGGGGAATTCAGGATTGTTGCTACCTGTCAACATGAGTGATGCTTGACATTTAAAATCTTAAAAAAAAAAATTATAAATGAGATGAATGTGTTTATGCTACAGTTTTATTGTTGCTGCTCCGTACAGAACGTCCGTTATATTTAAACCTACCGATGAAGGAGTAGTGGATTCCAATTGATTCTGATAATCAATAGTAACTATAAATTTAACATGCCTAAAATATACACGAGTGGTGGTTATTCACCTCGTTTTAGTCATCTCTTTTCCCCCAAAATTATGATAATTGAACCAAGACTCCAGACAAAAAAGCCCCGGCCATTGGAAAATACGAGTGACATCCAATCAATTTCAGCGCATAATTTCACTAAAAATCCTCAAATCGAATGCAGAAAAAAAATTGAAATAAAATAAAGGAACAATTCGATAATTAATATTCGACATTACGCCCCACCTACCGAACTCATCATCGCAAATAATAATCATCACTGTTGTTTATTCCTCCCGCGGGAAAAAAGAGTATACGCACCAGGAACTAGACTCTTGGTTCAAATTAATGGACCACAGGCGCAAAGTTTCATTATCCATATTGAAGGAAGGAAAGGAAAAAAATGAAATAAAAATATAGTATTGAACAGCGCCTCGTTAATTATCATCGGAGCAGTGTGATCGTATCGTAATAGAAGATAAAGTAAAGCAATGTGTCTCCGTACTCATGTTGAGTTAATGACGTCACAATTACAGATGTGAGACAATCTCAGAATTTGAAGCCCTCGCTTGGAATTGTTGTTGTTGGATCAAATTCAAATGTCACATCAGTTACCTGAGGTGCAAGATTTGTGTCATCGGTCTGTAAATTAAAAAAATCAATTGTTTATTTAAAAAATTCAGTAGGAACAAATTAATATGAGGTAATAGGCCTACTTGAATAAAGTACCAAAGTACTTTAGTCAAAGTACCAAAGTACTTTGTTACTTTGGCTAAAGTGATTTGTTACTTTATCTAAAGTACTTTTGTACTTTATCTAAAGTACTTTGATACTTTATCTAAAGTACTTCGGCTCAAGTACAAGAGTACTTTGACAAAATTACTAAAGTACTTGACCAAAGTACTCAAAATATTTTATCAGTGAGATTTTTAAAAGAAAAATAAATGGAATAAAACTGTATTTACCTCCTCTGAGAAGTATTGCTCAATAATATCATAAGCTAATTTATATATCTCTACATTCTCATGTGTCTGTAATTGTTCAATTTTATCCAAGCCACTGCACTCTTCGATCATATTGGCGAGTTGTTCTACCTCTGGACCAGCATGTTTGAGCATATTGTGAATGCCATCAAGCACAACTTGAATAACTTGTGTGTCCTTGCATGACAGAAGATCGCAGAATGGCTCGATAACTCCCTCGTGCACCAGTCGTGCCACCTGATCCCTATTGCCACTTATCGTGAAGTTGCTGATTGCCCAGGCGGCCTCTTTCTGAGTTTGAAAATCAGATTTTGAGAGATTACGGATTATCAGGGGAAGGAGGCCGGCCTCGATGACAGCACCAACTTGCGCCTGATTGCCGGCTGTTATGTTTGACAAGAACCACACGGCCTCTTTGCATATTTTGTCCTTGGTGTGGGTGAGAAGATTCTGGAAGTGTGAGAGGGCACCGCAGTTGAGGACAGTCTGGGTTTGTTCGTCGGTGCCAGTGACTATATTTCCAACTGCTCTTAAAGCTGCTGTCTGCAGTTTAACTTCCTTGTGGGAGAGGAGGGGAATGAGACGGGGCACAACACCACTGTCTATCACCATCTGTATCTGCTCGTTTCCACTGTCTGTCAAGTAACTCAGCGCCCAGACTGTGTCGACCAGAATGTTGACATCGGAGTGGTGAATCAGTATGTTCAGGGCTGGGAGAATTTCCTTTATCGTTTGGACTGGTGGCGGGGGATCTTTGTTTCTACACAGATTCACTATTACCCACGTTACGTTTCGCAGAAATGTTATTGGTATGTCGGGTTTTATGAATTGTAACAGGGGTTGAACCACTCCTAGGTTGATTACGTAGTCCCTGGGCGCTGGTCCGTCACCAATGATATTCCCTGGGGAGTGAGAGTGGGGATTATTTGGGGGTGAGGGTGGAGGAGTTCACGTTAGCACGTAAATTCGTTCATTGAAGTCTTTAGTGTTTGGGTGACAAATTAAAAAACAGTAGTTGAAGCAAAGAATAAAGAAAATAACTAAATATAAATAAATAACGAAATATTCATTGTTATATTACTATTTATATTGATGAATAATATTAATATCAATATTTTCATTTATTATTATGAATAATTAGTGAAAAATGAAATAGATAGAAATTATGGAAATTGGTAAAATAGACATTTCTGAAATTTTATCATTTATTTAGTGATTTAAATTAATGAATGAAGAATTTGGGAGATACGTACCTAAAGCCCATACGGCCTGTTCGCATACATTTTGTTGGCTCGACATCAACAGTTGTAGGAAGAGTGGTACAGCACCAGCTCCCACTACAGCCTGAGTTTGAGCTGATGTGCCACTGGCGATGTTTGTCAATGCCCATGCTGCCTCGAATTGCAACGAGGGGCTGTAAGTAAAATCAGCAATTCATTTGGTTCTTTCGGTTTTGGAAGTGGAGACAGTATTAAGCCAATAATTCATGCTTTTCTTGATGTTAATGATCTCGTAAATTCATCAAAATGAGAAAAATACTCTTTTGATGTTCGAAATAATGAGTCAAGTTCTGTAAAAATATTACAAAAAACGGTTCAATATCGACATTATATTTCAGACCTGCAAAGTTTGAATCATAAAATCATTGGAAAATGTCAGGAGACTTAGGGTCAAAAGGGTGCAAACGAAAGAGCCAAAATACTTGGCTCCTTAAATTAATCCGATTACTTTTCAATAAATATCTCGGAATCTAAGGCAGATAGCCAAATTTTTCTCATGAGCTTTTTTGTAGAGCGAATTGCGAGCTACAAAAAAGGTGATCACAAAAATTTCGGTATCTCCCTCTGATTCCGAGATATTCCTCGAAGACTCCAGCCAGGGCTAAATCGACTTGCACAGTTTTACGTACTTGTCATGCTGTTCGAGACAGCGTACTAAAATTGGTAAAATTCCGCTCTCAATGAGTGGATCAATGGGTGGATTTTTGTCAGACGACAGTAACTTTCGAGCCGACTGAACCGCCTGCAATTGTTCTACCGGATCGCTCCCCGCAGCTTTCTGTACAAGTTCCACCAAATTTATACTGGACAGCGTCTTCTCGATGTCGTCCTCATCTGCAAAATAAAAATAATAATGGACTTTAGACTTTTTAAAATTATTCATAACTCAGAAACAAATTTACCAATCGAGCTGTCCCTTGTATTGAAAAAACAAATTATTAAATTTTATCAGCATTTCAGCCCTTCATTAACCTTTTAAAAAAACCAAAAATGTCCGTTTTACCCCAACCTCCCCTACTGAAAAGATATTTCTCTCAAGTAAATGGATATTTGGCAAGAATAATTTATTTCCCAGTGCACTCACCAGTTGAGTCAGCAATGGGAACGTTTCTCCTCTTCTGCAGAGTCTCCTCTCGTTTATTTTTCCGCAGCTCCACTGTCACTTCGTTTCGTCGCCTCCTCATCTCCTGGCACAACGTGAAAAATCATTAGACCGAGCATTTCCCACCGAAAAGCTTGAAATGGTGGGCCAACACCATTCGAAGCCCTTTTCCCTCAGCAATGTGGCAATGCCTGAGGGATGAATCACGCCGCAGTGCAACGGATTCCCCCTGAGGGCCGCCTCCCCACGTCGACGAGCCCCCGACACTCCACCATAACCACGGGAGAAAAAAAAATAGTGACAAAAGTGAAAACTCACGTCTTGATCCTTCCCTTTGTTCTTAAACACCATCATCCTATTCTTGTTTTGCATTTCGGCGGCCATTTTTACAATAACCAATATGCGAATCTCCTTCGGGTTTTAGCGTACAAAACTGATGTGCCGGCACCAAAATTAGTGGCACAACTCCCCCCCCCCGTGCTCCACCGAGTGATGTCCAACGGTTAAAAAAAAGGAATTATTCCCGAAACCACGCGCAACACTCGAATCACTTTTTCACCTGCATTACGTATATCGTAACTCCACTTGTTCACGAAATTCACGGGTATGATTATGCAGTGGCATGCATAAACGTTTGGCTCAGCTGCACGAGGACTAGTTTTTCGGGATTTCCTTGCGGTTACAACGGCGATTCGGGCAGTCACGTTTTTTCTGGGGGCCCATAGGCAGCCACAAGGCGTTTTCAGAGCGCAGTAACAGCGAGAAAAAACGAGAAGGGAGTGAGAGACACCGAGTGGCCAGCACCGAGGGGAAACTGGTTGCCAAGAGTTTCGGCAACGGCGAGAGCTTGTCATTCTCATCACCGCGACTGCTGGCGTCACTTCCGAATGTGGGGGAGTGCGCATCCAGCGACTGAACGCTCGGCGATGATTCGTGATTGGTTTCTTGATTTTGGGCTTTTTTGGGCTCACGGCTCAAGAAATTGTTTTCTTGATTTTTTTTTCTGGTGGGAATTTCCTTTCTGCAGAGATGGGATTTGCAATTTTATCTGCGCAATTT
The DNA here is from genome assembly GCF_001412515.2 of Diachasma alloeum. Classification (NCBI taxonomy): domain Eukaryota; kingdom Metazoa; phylum Arthropoda; class Insecta; order Hymenoptera; family Braconidae; genus Diachasma; species Diachasma alloeum. The sequence continues at coordinate 736,851 of NW_021680428.1, forward strand.
GTTTTTAATAATTAAGAATTCCATTGGATAAGTTTTTATTGTTCATTCTTGATGATAATGAATTATTGATTTGAACTTATAATTCCATTCTTCGGTTTGTAATAATGAAAAAATCGTTGTTCTCGATTTGTTTTATTTTTCATTATTTTTCGGATGATTTTAAGTGTTTGGAATTCACTATTGATTATGAGAATCATTCAATTGGGCAATTCTCTTTGTAGAACGCATGGACGACCAATGAAATCTTGTTATTACTCAAGCAAGAATTCCATTGGATAAAAATGTTCACTGTTCGAGAATTCTTGATGACCTTCACAATTTATTTCAATTCACAATTCCACTCTTCGGTTTTTAACAATTAAAAAAATTCCTTAATCCTTTCCATTTTTTTATTATTTTTTGGATCATGTCAAGTGTTTGGAATTTATAATAAATCATGAAAATTGCTCAATTGGACAATTTCCTTTGTAGAACGCACGAGCGACCAATGAAATCTTGTCACTGCTCAAGGAAGAATTCCATTGGATGAAAATGTTCGCGATTCAAGAATTCTTGATGACATTCACAATTTATTTGACCTCCCCATTCCATTCTTCGGATTCTAAAAATTGAAAAGTTGCTTCTCCTCGATATATAAATTATAGTATAGTTATTTTTGCTAATAAATTAGAATATTGCAAAATTATTATTTAGCATATTGCTAAATTATTCAAAATAACTTTACTATATAGCAATACAATAGCAATTTTCCACTCGTTTATTATTTATTAGATCATCTCAAGTATCAACAATTAATCATTGATGATAATTGTTCAATTGGACGATTTCCATTGTAGAACGCGCGAGCGACCAATGAAATCTTGTCATTGTTCAAGCAAGAATTCCATTGGATAAAAATGTTCGCTGTTCAAATGAACCCCAGTGACACTCCCGAAATACTTTCGCAACTCTGGTGAACATATCCGCAACACCATTACTCCCCAGACATAAATAAATAAATAAAAATGTGACGGAAACTGTTTTTAGATTGAATTTCCAATTGAAACTCAATAGGCAACTTTCTAGGGGTTTAATAGATTGCGGAGAATGATTTCCCCTCGTTAATTACCCGGCATTGAGGTGTATATTAATCTCGTGAACTTTGGAATCGCATAAATTCCAGAGGATGATCGACAATTTAACGAGTTATGGACCACAATCATTTGAAATGCCTCTGAGGAAAATTAACGTTCTGGAACTCGCGGGTCTCGCTCCGGGCCCTTTCTGCGGGATGATCCTCGCCGATTTTGGAGCCACTGTCATCCGTGTGGATAAGGTGTTCATTCAAAATAATTATTTATACTTAAAAATAGATAAAGATAATTGAATGAATTGAATTTAACAACTCGTTTCGTTTTCCTATGAGCTACATTTGACTTTAAAATAGTCTTCCCTGAAAATTTATTTTTTGAAATCTAATTTGTTGTCAACAAATTAGTTTAATTGATTTCAAAAAATAATTATTTGTTTTAAAACATAATTTATTCATCATAATGTGTTATTAGTGATTGAATTTATCGACTCACTTCATTTTTCCATCAATTATATTTTACTCTGAAATATATTTCCCTGAAAATTTACTTTTTTAATTGAAATTTGTCGTCAATGAATTAATTTAATGAATTTATTTTCACTCAGATAGGGTTAAAACAACGCGATTACGTGGCGCATGGAAAAAGATCGATTGCCTTGAATTTAAAGTCTCCGAAAGGAGCGGAAATATTCAGAAAACTGAGTAACAAAAGTGATGTCGTAATAGATCCATTCAGAAAGGGTGAGAAAATTATCATTAATTAATTATCAATTATTTAAAAAATTAATAGAAAATTCCTTCATTAAGAAATTTTACAAGAATTCTTGACCCAGAACTTTCAATTTGTTTAGTCCTAAAAAACAAATGAAAATAACTAAACAAAGTAGGTAAATTTATTCGCAGGAATTTCTATAAAAAACAAGAATCTGTTGACTTTTTTAAATAAATTTTTCCATGTGTCTTAACAAAATGATATAAAATTGCATAATCTTCAGTAGAATTTGTGACAAAAAAATTGATATAATTTTTAGATGGTTGTTCTATTTAATTTTTTCAAGCGTTCGTTTATTCGTGATTTCTATTGTTTATTTATTTATTTGTTTATTTATTCAATTAAATGAATATTTATTTTATACAGTAATATATATATACCTGTAATAATAATAATAATAATAATAATAATATGTAATAATATGTAATAATTATAAAACTGAAAAATCAATTATTTGAAATAATAATAATTCTTTTCAGTAAAATATAATGATAGTTTTTTTTCAAATTTATTTATTTACTCATTCACACCTCAATTTAATAAAAATACTTCAAGGTGTGATGGAACGATTGAAGCTAGGCCCTGAGGACCTCATGAAGACCAACAAAATGCTGATCTACGCCAGACTCACTGGATTTGGGCAGGAAGGCCCCTACGCCAGGATGGCAGGCCACGACATAAACTTCCTTGGTTTATCAGGACTCCTGTCCCTCTTCGGTCGAGCCAATCAGAAGCCAACACCTCCCGTCAATTTTGCAGCGGATTTTGCCGGTGGAGGACTGACCTGTGCTCTGGGAATCGTCATGGCTCTTTATGAGAGAACTCAGAGCCAGATGGGGCAGGTCATCGATGCCTCCATGGTGGAGGGCTCTGCCTACGTTGGGAGCTGGCTGTTCAGGACACAGAAGAGTATTCTATGGGGAAGACCACGGGGACAGAATGTGTGAGTGGAAATTATTGGTTTAATTTTAAAAGATTTTGATTTATATTATATTTTAATTGGAATTTCAAAAGAAAATAAGTCATCAGATTTTGCAGAATAAATGAAAAAATGAATGAATGAATAGTGAATTTTTTTCAAGTTTTCAGATTGAAAATGGCTTCATAACTTAATAGTTAATTATTATTAATTATTATTAATTAATAATAATTACTATTATTACTATTATTATTAATACTATTATTATTATTACTATTACTATTATTATTAATTATTATTAATTAATAATAATTACTATTATTAATAATTGTTATTAATATCAATTAATAATAATTAATGATTAATTATTGTTAATCAATGGTTCATAAATTATTATAATGATGAATATTGTTAAATGTTGCATTATCGCCACATTTCCTCAAAACTTTAACAACAAATTCCCATTAAAAAATGAATAAATAAAGATAACGCCATTATTTAAATTAAACTTCATAAATTTTTCAACAGATTGGACTCCGGTGCTCACTTCTACGACACATACGAAACCCAGGACGGAAAATTCATGGCAGTGGGTGCCCTAGAGCCCAACTTCTACTCAATATTCCTGGAGAAGCTGGGCCTCACCGACGACGACGTGCCCCAGCTCTCGAACTTCGAGGAGAGCAAGGCGAAGTTGTCAGAAATATTCAAGCAGAAGACCCAGGAGGAGTGGAGTAGAATCTTCGACGGGACCGACGCCTGCGTGACTCCAGTGCTGTCCCTGGAGGAAGCCCCAAGACATCCCCACAATAAATTCCAGGATTCTTTTGCTGTCACCAAGAATGGAACTGTTGTTCCCAAACCGTCTCCAAGGTTGTCCAGAACCCCTGGAAAATCAAATTTCGAGGGGGTGAATCCAGTGCCTGGGGAGAACTCCAGGGAAATACTGGCAGAATTTGGGTTTGGGAAGGATGAAATTAACGAATATGTCTCTTCAGGAGTTGTCCAACAGGTTCTTAGAAAATCAAAGCTATAGTTAATTATATTATTTTTTATAATTATTTTTTTTATTCATATAATTATAATTAATTAATATAATTATAATTATTATAAAAAAATAATATAACAATATTATAATATAATAATAATAATCTTCATTATTATTATTATTATTATTATATAATTTATAAAGATAAATGAAAAAAAAAAATTCTAATTTTACTCTGACAATTTTCAGTTATTGACAGTTGAAAAAAATTTATTTTACAGTTTTCCCCAATTGAGAAAGGAATGGATTAATTGGGAAATCAATTTGATAAAATATGTATTTTTGATAAGAGAAAATAAATAATATTGAATTGGTTTCTGCCTGATTTATTATTCAAATTTACCTCTTTGGTTTTAATCAATCGATCCCATTGGCAAATTCTCCTGGAAACGACGCTATTTTCGGAGGCACTAGCCAATGGGATTTGAGGAACTGCTGGCCGTTGAGAACGCTCCAAAACCGGGCTGGAGAGTGAATTGACATCTTCCAAGTGCAGAGTAACCAAACAAGTCAGTCAGTGAATTATCAGGTAATTATCGAGGATCATTCCTTCATCGAGAATTCTAAGCTCTTGGAAAATGTCGAGGGATGTTGATTGATCTTCAAAAGTGCTTTTGTGATCGAAATAACGTATCAGCGATGAATAACTCGTATGATAGGTTATGTCAGCCTTGTTTGAAGTCATCCCTGTCAACATTTTCTCCTAAAAAAAATTTTGATTACAAAAAACTGCATTTCACACTGTAAATTCATAATTTCAAACACAGTCATTGATTATTTATTCTTATATCAATTGGGGTGATTGATTCATCAATATATTGTCTTGGTTACTGAATTAATCAGGCAAATGTTTCGTCTTGATCATTTTATTGATCTTGTGCTAGAGAATTTATGTGAAAATATTCTTAATTATTTAATTTTCCAGTTCCCAAAAATCGACGAAACTCTCCAGAGATTCCAATATTCATTTCAAAACTCTCAATTTTACACAAAGGTGTCACAATGCAATTATTCATGCATTTCACTAATGAATTGATTTTCGTTTTATCTATTGTTTTTAAAAATTCATTAAATTTGTTATTTTATTGGAATTTCAATGAGATTGCTAATTTTTGAGCAGCAGAGGAGTGAGGACTCTCCAGCTCATCTCAGTTGTCAAAAAAAAAATTTGAATTTTCCTCATTTTTATTAATTTTCATGGAATAATCGAACTGAAATTTCCATTTCCCCTCGATTTCTCGTCAAAGTCTGAAATTCTAATGAAGAATTTTCTTGCATTCTCATCCAAAAATGCCCCAACGTAATCCAATTTATCCTTGAAATTATACAATACAATTATTTATGTATTTCAATAATTAATTAACACAATAAATTTTAAAAACCTACAGTTTTTTAAAAATCGTGAAATTTTCAATTTTATTGGAATTTCGAAGATGAGAATTTCTCAGTTATTTCAATTGTCAACAAAAACCTCAATATTTAATAAAAAATTACCCTAAATTTTGAATCAATTACAAATTCAGGAATATATTTACCTAAAAATAAAAAATAAAAATATTTACCTGAATTTTCCTCATTTCAATTAATTTTCGTGAAAAAATCAAACTGATGTTTCCATTTCCCATTAAATTCCGAATTTCTAATCTCAAATTTCCTTGAATTCTCCTCCAAAAATCCCAAAATAATCCAATTAACTCCTAAACCCACGTCTACACCATTTCGAGTCCACTAAACCCCAAAAACCGCAGAGATTCCTATCCAAATTTCTATTCAACCGTTTCATTTCTTATGATTATTCGGCCCTACTACAATCATAGGGGAGGTTGTGGTAAAACGGGCACTTGGCTTTTCTTAAAATGTTAATGAGGGGTTGAAATGTTGATAAAATTTAATTTTTTCTTCAACACATAGAACAACTCTTTCCCTTTGTGACGAGTCTAAACTGAGCTCAATTGACAAAAATCAATGAAATGGACTTAAGAATAATTTTAAAAAAGTCTGAAGTGTCCATTTTACCCCACCTCCATCCATCCCCATATACAAACGGATGCTATCCTATCCTTTGGCCTTGAACGTTTCTCCATGGCCTCCCCCTTCAAGACTTGAATTTATTTCCCGAATAAATTCGTCTCCCCTTAACCCCTGGACTCTCTTTCAGCCCCCGAAGATGACAATCTCCAAAGCGACCGAGGCGATGGAGGTGGAGATGTCGACATCGGAGGCCCCCAGCACCGATGAGATCGTCGAGAAGAAGGACACGGACCTGCAGACGATCCACGACCTGCGCGAGCACACCCGCCAGATCGAGAAGGCAGTCCTGAACAAGGAGCCCCGTTTCATCCTGCGCGCCCTGCGTGCCCTCCCCAACACCCGCCGCAAGTTGAACCCAACAGTCCTCCGAGGAGTGATCGGAGGATTCTACACAAAGTCAGCAGCAGATCGCGAGGCCCTGCTGGCATGGGTGGAGGAGCCAATGGACACTGAGGGGACCCAAGCAGCGATCCAGCGTTTCAAGAGTTCAGCCTCGCCCCTCCTCCCCGAGATAGACGCCTACATTCACCTGCTGGTGCTGGTCCGGCTGATAGACACGAAGAAGCACGAGGAGGCAGTGCAGTGCTCGGAGGCCCTCGTCCAGAAGATAACAGCAACCAATCGCAGGACAATAGACCTGATAGCAGCGAAATGCTACTTCTACCACTCGAGGGCGTACGAGCTCGTGGGCCAGCTGAACAAGATCCGAGGGTTCCTGCACCTCCGTCTGAGGACAGCCACCCTGAGGAACGACTTCGAGGGCCAGGCAGTCCTCATAAACTGCCTCCTGAGGAACTACCTCCACTACAATCTCTACGATCAGGCTGACAAGTTGGTGCTGAAGTCGACGTTTCCAGAGTCGGCGAGCAACAACGAGTGGGCGAGATTCCTGTACTACCTGGGGAGGATTAAGGCGGCGAGGCTGGAGTACTCGGCAGCCCACAAGCACCTGGTGCAGGCTATGAGGAAGGCCCCGCAGACGACGGCCGTTGGCTTCAGGCAGACTGTCCAGAAGCTGGCGGTCACCGTTGAACTTCTGCTGGGGGACATTCCTGAGAGGCAGATCTTCAGGCAGGCCGCTGTGAGGAGAGCCCTGGCCCCTTACTTTCAGCTCACTCAGGCCGTTCGTCTTGGCAATCTTCACAGGTTTGGGGAGGTCCTGGAGAACTTTGGGCCCCAGTTCAGGGCTGATCACACGTTTACGCTCATCCTGAGACTGAGGCACAACGTCATCAAGACTGCCATCAGGTCGATTGGGCTGTCTTACTCGAGGATTTCGCCGGCTGACATCGCCAGGAAACTGGGCCTGGACTCTGGGGTCGATGCTGAGTTCATCGTTGCCAAGGCCATCAGGGATGGCGTCATCGAGGCCACCCTGGACCCTGAGAATGGGTACATGAGGAGCAAGGAGACGACTGACATCTACTGCACCAGAGAGCCTCTTCTTGCTTTTCATCAGAGGATCACGTTCTGCTTGGATCTGCATAATCAGAGTGTCAAGGCGATGAGGTATCCTCCCAAGTCGTATGGGAAGGACCTGGAGTCTGCTGAGGAACGCAGGGAGAGGGAGCAGCAGGATCTCGAGCTTGCTAAGGAGATGGCTGAGGAGGATGATGATGGCTTTCCTTGAAGATTTTTTTGTCTGGGGAATTATTACTTGATTTTTCAGGATTTTCTTTCGTATCTGATCACTTTTAATTTCTGTATTCAATGCTACTTCATAGATAACAATAAAGGAGAATAAAATGAAGGGGTTTCAATGTCATTGGGTTTATTTTAGAATAATTGAGCAGTTGTTTGTCATAATAATTCTTTTGTCATTGATGTTTTTTATTAAATTATTAGTCATTCTTCATGTTAATGGAGAATACTTCTTTCTAATCGTGAATTTATTCAAAACGGTCCACAGGTCAAAACAGAAAGAAGAATCGAAATACAAAATTGGAAAATATTATTCATTACTTACCATATGTTTAAATAGAAGTTGATGAAGGCAAGTTTCAAACGAAACACGTAAGATATTATTAGAGATTAAAGTAGTACATATTTCAGTACAAGTAGAAATTACAAATGATTGAAATTACATCGAGTTGGAATTCCATAAATTTTATTAAATGAATGCATCATTTCCCCATTAACCTAGTCTTTAAAAAAATACGAGTCGTTGAAAAGTGTTAATTGACATTTTTTGATAAACCTGGAGACTTTGAATTATTTTTTTATCTATTCTTTCCTGCGTTGAATCTACTAGGGAAGGATGGGGCAAAACGGCCCCCCTTCAATCGTCAATATTTTCCGATTCAATAATCCGATTGGGATGAGTTAGAGCTCGTTTTGAAGAATGAAAAATTATCTTCAAAATGAAGTTGAAACTGGGAATTTTCGCAATGTCATTCACAAGTTATTGACAATTGAAGGGGGGCCGTTTTGCCCCACCCTCCCCTACATAATAACGAAATCGAAACAACAAAATTTTCTACAAATATTTTATTCCATTAATACATTTCTTTATTTTCACAAGTACCAGTAATATAATCAATCTTCCATTAGTCAGAAAAACAAGTAATTTGAAAGAACACCTCAATGATTACTTAATTTCTAATGATTTTATTTCGATTTGAGGCACGTCACATCTGAACTTTCCTCCTCCCCTTCCTACCAATAAAACCTTAATTAACGATATTATTTTCAATCATCTACCTATTAAATTCTCGAATACTTGAGATCACTGACCTTCGAACTCCCCCCAAAAACCCCTGAAACCTAAATTTGCGAATTAGTTTCCCTGAGAGATCGTCTGGAAGTGACGGGAGTATCACCTCCAAGGGACCTCCTGTCCAGACGAGGAGCTGGAGGGTCTGGCAGTGGAGACAGTGACTCATCCAAGAGCTCCTCCGCAGGTTCCTGGTTCTCGGTGTCCCCCTCAGGATTTTCCATAACAGGAGGACAAGTCAGAGGCATCCTCACCGACCTTCGTTCGCCGGCGCCCACAGCCTGACTGAGCGAGGCCCTCCCCAGGGGTCTCTCGGCAGCCTTGGCCCTCTCCCTCTCCCCAATCTCCGGATGGCCGGCGTAAACCCTCTTCACGTCCACCGGAACACTCTTGGTAGCATTGAAAGTCTTGTAAATCCCAATCAGCGCATCAGCGAGTTCAAACATCTCGGACCTGAGACTGACGACAATAAACTGCGCATTCTTCGTTCTGTCCTTGATGTACCGCCCGACGATGGAGACATTCTTGAAGTCCAGTGCGGCGTCGATCTCGTCCATGAAATAAAGAGGAGTAGGTTTGTAATGATGAAGAGCAAAAACGAGGGCCAGAGAGCTGAGAGTCTTCTCCCCTCCGCTCAAATTGCTGATGTTCTTCCAGGACTTCTTGGGCGGTCTGACACTGAAGGTGATGCCCTCGGTGAAGGGATCCAGCGAGTCGACGAGCTCGAGCTCGGCAGCGCCCCCCAGAGTGATCATCTGGTACATCTCCTTCAGCTTCGTCGTGATGACGTTGAAGCCAGCGTGGAACTCCTCCGCCCGCCTCCTCCTGGCCTCGTCGTAGGCACATCTCATTCTATTCCTGGCGTCAGTGGCCTCCTGCACCTGCGCAGACCTCTGCATGAACACCCTGTCCTTCTCAAGATAATCCTTGATGGTCTGCATGTTGGGGATCTCCTGGGGGAGCCTCTCCTGCGCAGCAGCGAGATTATTGGCGACAGTTCTGGTGTCGAAGCTGGCGATCTCTTGGTCTGTGAAGTCAGGGAGCTCCTCCCTGGGCTCGTCCGGTATATCAGTGAGCTTGAGGCCCCTGATCCCCCGCTCGTACTTGCTGACCCTCTGGGAGAGCTCAGCAATTGCGCTCGAGCTCGCCTTGAATTTCTCATCCAAATCGATCTTGGTGGCCTTCATGTTGTTCTCCCGCTCCTGCAGCTTGTGGATTTTCTCCTTGAGAGAGGCCCCAGCGACGTCGCGCTCCTCCAGAGCCTTCTCGTGAACCTTCATCTCCTCGATGACGCCCTTGGCCTCCTCCTCGCAGCCCTGTATCTCCCCCTGGATCTCCCTCAGCCTGTCCTGGCACACCTCGATGTCGGCCTCCAGCTGCTCAATCCGCTGGCTCGTCTTCTGTGCGTCTCTCTCCGAGCTCTTGATCCCCACCTGCAGCCTGCAGATCTCCTTCCTGGCCTTGTCGATGGCCTTCGCCAAATCCGAGATCTTCTTCTGCTGTTCCTTGACCCTGCCCCCAGCCAGCTCCTCGATCTCCTCGTTGATGCTCTTAACAGCTTGCTCGGTGGACTGCGAGTCCCTCTGGCTCTCCTCCAGGCCCCCTCGAGCCCTCTCGACGGCCTCCGCCAGCTCGCGCACCCTCTCAGGACTCGACTTGGCCTCCACAACCCTCTTCTCCTGCGCCTTGAGCTGCTGCTTAAGCGAGGGCGCCTGCTCCTGTATCGTCTGCACTTCAATCTCAAATTTATGCCGATTGAGCGTCATCTCCTCGAGGGCTGGCGTCAGCGCCCTGATCTGCTCCTCCAGCGGTGGCTGCTTCATCCTCAGCCTGTTGCACTCCTCGAAGATCCTGTCGAGTTCCCCCTGCAGACTCTCGACGTCCGCAGTCGAGGGCTCGTTCCTCACAACCCTCTGGCCAATCCTCCCCTTGGAGGGCCTCCCCCCACCGCTCATCGTCCCCGAGGTCTCGATCAGCTGTCCCTGGATGGTGACGACTCTCCAGCGCTGCGCCCCATACGCAATCCTCGAGCCCTGCTCCAGGTCCCCAGCGAGCAGGGTGTTCCTCAGGGCGAAGTAGAACGCCGGGAGGATCCTCTCGTCCTCGACCTTGACGACGTCGAACAGCCTGACGACGTTCTCGGGTGTCTCCAGCCGCTGCTGGTAGACCTCCACCAGGTGCTGCTGCTTCTCAAGGGGAATGAAATTGGCTCGGCCCACGTTCCCCCTGCGCAGGGACTCTATGCACCTCTGGGCGGTGTCGACGGTGTCCACGACGACGTGGTCCAGGGCTCCGCAGGCTGTGGAGACAGCAATGTCGTATTTGGCGTCCACTGCCCCCAGGTCTCCCAGCCTCCCGACGACCCCGGGGAGCCGGCCCTCGCGCTTCTCCTGCATGAGGAAGTCCAGGACTGCACTCCGAGACTTGGAGGCGTTCATGGCGGACCTCTGCTCCTCGAACTGCAGTCGCATCCCCTTGAGCTTCCCCTGAGCCTCGAGCTCCTGGGCCCTGGTCTCAGCCAGCTCAGCCCTCGCGTCCTGCAGGCTCCTCTCAGTCTTCGGGATCTTCTTTTTGAAGACCTCCAGCTGCTCCTTCCTCTCGCGCAGGGTCTCCCCCGCCCTCTGGAGGGTCTCCCTCAGCTTCTCCAGCTTTTCCCTCTCGGTTTTCTCCACTGACGTGTAAATCTGGAGCTCTGACTCCGCCAGGTCGAACCTCGCCTTCGCCTCGTTGACGTTTCTCCTGTAGTCGATGAGCCTCTTCTCAAGGTCTGCGCGCCTCTTCATCAGGGGCTCGGTCTTCTCCTTCAGCGAGCCCATCACCACTCGCAGCTCCTCCTCCTCCTTCTCCTTCTTCGAGAGCTGTCGTCTGATCAGCTTCTCGCACTCCTCGATCTCACTCGAGTTCTTCTCCGGGATCTTCGAGAGCTCCTCTCGCCTGCTCTGCTCTCCCTTCACAGCTGACATGTTCGACTTTCTCCTCTTGTTCGTCTCCACGAGCTCCGCGTGCAGGGCCTCGTCCCTCTTTCTGATCTCCTCGAATCTCCCTGATGCTGCGTCGTGCTGCGCCTGGATCGACTCCCACTTTCTGCTCTTCTCCTTCCACTCCTTCGACAGCTCGTTCTTCTCCTCGTGGATTCTCCCCATCTCCGTTTTTAAATCCCTTATGTCGCTCTCCAGGTCCTTGTGGGACGACTCTCTCTCCTTGATGACAGCCAGGGTCTCGAGTTTTTTGCAGCAGTACAACTTGTGCTGCAATTTTGTGATTGTGTTCTCGATCTTCAAGTAGACCACCGCCTCCTGCATCGGCTCCTTCAGGGTGTCCCTCTCCTTCTCTGCCATCCTCAGGCGGTTCGTCCTCTCCACTACTCGCTCCGACATTATCTCGACCTTTGTCACGAGTTTTTCGAGGGGCTCTTTGTACCTGGTGGTGCCGATTATGTCCTCGAGGAACTCCAGCATTCCTGTGTCGTTCTCGCCCTGGCCCTTCGGCTTCATCAGCGCGATCTGCTCCACCTCCCCCTGGAGGATCAGGAAACGGTTGTGGTCCAGGTCCACTCCCTCGTGACGGAGCAGCCGCGCGATCTCCTTGAACTGGACCTTTCGACCGTTCAACTCGTAGAAGGAGGAGCTGTCCTTGAAGGCCGTCCGGGAGATGACGATCTCACTTCCTGGGACTTGCTCGTATCTCTCGGTGGGCCTGTCCAGGACTTTGTGAAAGTGCACTGAGACGCTGCAGCTGGGGCAGTTCGGGTGCTCGTTCGACGAGTGGATCAGGGAGGAGAGCTTCTTCGAGCGGATCTTCGTCGCTCGGTAGCCGAAGACGAAGAGCATCGAGTCGATGACGTTGCTCTTGCCACTGCCGTTGGGGCCCACTATCGAGGAGAAGCAGACGTTGAAGGGGCCTATCTCGACGCTGCCGGCGTAGCTCTTGAAGTTTCTGTTGATTATCTTGGAGATTATCAGCCGGGGGTCCGCGAGGGAGTGCTCGGTCAGCTTGCGCGGCGGCGGGGGGATGTAGATGTCGTCGTCTATGCGAACTCCGCCTTCCTCGTCGGAGTCGTAGGGCGCGCGGTCCTCGGAGTCCAACTCGGCGGGGTCCGCGCGGGGGGCGGGCTCCGACATTCTGGAAGGGAGAGAGGGGGTTGGTCATTGCCGGAGCAGAGAGCCATTCATTAAACATAATTACCGGGAAATTTTGAAGTCAAATTAAGGGGAAGTTACATTTTGAAGTCATTTTTCAATTATTTTTGTTATCGTGAATTTAAATAGTCGAATTTCGAATTATTTTTTTAAGAAATATTTTTGTTAGGACGATTGACGGTTATTTATTATTGTTATTTAATAAATCGAGATACGCGGGAGCGTATCGGCCAAGAACCGGTAAATTTTTAAGTCAATTCGTTAATATCAATCGTAATTTTTTAATTATTTTAGTTATTATGAATTTAAATAATCGAATTTCGAATTATTTTATTAACCAATAGATTAGTTAGGACGATTGACGATTATTTATTAGTGTTATTTAATAAATTATGAAATTAAATGATTAATTTAATGGTAATTAAATTAACTATTTAATTGAATTATTTTAAATTATTTTATTTTATCTCCATAATTACCGGTAAATTTTGAAGTCAATTCGTTAATATCAATCGTAATTTTGCAATTATTTTAATTATCATGAATTTAAATAATCGAATTTGGAATTATTTCATTAACCAATAGTTTAGTTAGGACGATTGACGATTATTTATTATTGTTATTTAATAAATTATTAAATTAAATGATTAATTTAATGGTAATTAAATTAACTATTTAATTGAATTATTTTAAATTATTTTATTTTATCTCCATAATTACCGTTAAATTTTGAAGTCAATTCGTTAATATCAATCGTAATTTTTCAATTATTTTAGTTATCATGAATTTAAATAATCGAATTTCGAATTATTTTATTAACCAATAGTTTAGTTAGGACGATTGACGATTATTTATTAGTGTTATTTAATAAATTATTAAATTAAATGATTAATTTAATGGTAATTAAATTAACTATTTAATTGAATTATTTTAAATCATTTTATTTTATCTCTATTTATTATTTTATTATTTGATTGATTATCTTTGATTAATCGAAAATGTCTTTTACGAAATTAGTATTGTGTTCTCAATAAAAAATTCATCCAATTAATAAAATAAACATTTCCTCATAAAATATGAAGAGGAAGGAATAATAGTCAAAATTCTGTATTAAATTAAGAATCAATGAATATCAATATTAATCGCCAAAAGGGTCTGTCCCAGAAAAAACATCGATATCTCCAGAACAAATGATCGGATTTCGACGACTCAAATTTCATTTTAAAGATTATAAAAAATCCTTGGAAATAAAAGAAAATTTTGACAAGTTTCACTCTGCCATTCTCGAGTTATTGATGATTAAAAATCTGCATTTTTCTTCATTCCCCCAATTCCTCTCCTTTAAAAAATTCTTCCCCCATTTTTCTGCTAAAAACTTCCTCCAATCAACAAAACAACCGTCTCCCCAAAGAACACGAAGAGAAAGGAACGATAATTACCCCCAATTACCCCGATCCAAGGTCTCATTAGCAAAAATTCTATACTGAGTTAACAATTACTGATCATGAAGATTAATTTTCCATAGAGACTGTCCCAAGAAAAAAATCAATATCTCCAGAACAAACGATCCGATTTGAACGACTCAAAATTCATTTTAAAGCTTAAAAGAAATCCTTGAGAACGAAAAAAAAGATGAAAAATTCGACTCTGCCATTCTCAACTTATAAATGATTGAAAACCGCATTCTTCTTCATTCCCGCCAACCGAATTCCTCTCCTCAAAAAAATTCTCCCATTTTTCTGCTAAAAGTCTCCTCCACTCCCCAAAACACCCGTCTCCTCAAACACCACAAAGACACGAAGAGAAAGGAGTGATAATTCCCTCAATTACCCGTACCAAGGTCTCATTATTAAAAATTCCCCATCAAATTCCCCGACAGATTTCTCAAAAATTGAGGTTAGGCGAAAAAACCGGCGTCGAACTCCCCCCAGAGGCCTCCCCCGCCCTCTGGCCCCCCAAAAAAGACCCCCCAACCCCCCAGGAGGGCCTCGCCCCCCCTGACCCTCAGATTTTCCCCCCAAATCCCGGAAAAACCTCGAAAAACCTCATAATTACCTGTTTTTTCTCGCTCTCCCAACCGTCAAATTCAAAACGTAAACATCTTCATCTGCGCACGCGCTCTGCGCACGCCCCCCTCAACATCCTATAGGGGCAATATAACTGTACTTTCCAGCGAATTGGAGCCCACACCACTGCGCACCAGAGGATCCTTCGCGTCGACTCATCTCCCATCGATTTTTTTTTTCATTTTACTCCGGAATTCATCACTCTTTTGCATAACAAAAATCACTCGCGGCACTCGTGAACATGGCGGGAAGTTTATAAATTTATTCCGCGGTATTTCGCTGAAATTCTTCACGCAATTCTCCGATAAACAGTGGGGGGGATCGATTATTGCGAAAGGATGGAATTCTGCGTTCTGCGGGTGACCATAAACGCACGGTTGAGAGAATGATCTATCGCGCTGACATCCTGGGACATTGTTCTGACACTGTTGGCGAGAAAAATTGAGGGAAAGTGTGAGTTGGTCTCACGCGAGTCGACAATAATTATTGTGACTCGACAGCGTGAATTTGATTTTTTTTTTTTTTTTTGGGTTTTTGGGGCTTTCTGAGGAAGTTGCGGCGAATTCAGATGATGATAATGCGATAATTGCGCAATTTCAGGAGGAAGTGATCTTCAAACCCACGTGATGACCTGACCCAGAGAGCGGAGCCCGTGATAACAGTTTAATGAGGGACTTAGCATGGAGCGACTGATGTAATTAGAGGAAAGAGTGCGAATGATGGGATTTTCGTAGGTCGGTGGTGAAGAGACAAGTGTCGACTCCAAATTCTGGAAAAGGTGAGTTCAGTGGAGATTGTTTATATTTTTTATGCATTTTTTTGGACTTTTTTTGCAGCTGAAAAATGTTTTTTTAATGAAAAAACTTTTTCTGATTTTTTGCATTTTTTTTTTGACGTAAAAATCATTTTTTAATTGAATTTTTGCGATTTTTTATTGTTGCAAAAATATTTATCAAACACTGTAATTAAATTAGGTAAGTGTGTTTTTTACTTCATTTAAATCTGTATTTTATTTTTTTTTAAATTTTTTTTTTGAATGTATCTAGATTTAATGAAGATGGTAAAAAAATTTTATGCATTTTTTTGTATTTTTTTCCAGCTGAAAAACAATTTTTTTTAATGAAAAAAAAAACGTTTTTATAATTTTTTAGTTTTTTAAGCGAAAAAAAAATGTTTTTAAGTAAATTTTTGTGGTTTTTTTGGTTTCAAAAATATTTATCAAACACTGCAATTAAATTAGGTAATTTTGTTTTTTCACTTAATTTAGATCAGTGTATTTTATTTTTTGCTGAGTGGATCTAGATTTAATTAAGATGATAAAATTTTCGTCAGGAGCTTTTTTTCATTTTCAGAAATTCCACTATCTTCTTTACGATTTTTTATTTTATAATGCGGAGTAATTTGTGAATTCAAACATTCCCTCGTGAAGATGTCCAAAAATCCCCTTTTGCCTTTTTTTGATACTCAGAACTCAGAAACAAATTCACTAATTGAGATCAGTCTCGGCTAATTCTGAAGAAGAAGAGTTGTAGTTTCCATGGAAAATGAAAATTATAAAATGAGAATTATTCCATTTTATTAAAAATTAAATAAGCCGTTGACATTTCTGAAAAAATCAGAAGGGGCCGTTTTACCCCATTCTCAAAAAAAATAATTTTAAGGTAGAAAAAACCCGGAAAATGTGGCCACAACTGCGGAAAATATTTCGCGCCTGGCCCCTCCTCATCTCGACCATCTTCATCATCTGCATGGTGCTGATATGGTCCCACAGCAGACAGCGGGGCAACGATTACAGCGATGACTACGTATCATTGAGGTGAGTAGAGTTCAGCCTTGCACCAACTGTTGTCCTCGATTAACAGTTACGCCGGGATAATGACACTGGAAATTCTCATCTCCCTGGGGGCAAGTGGCATACCTCCGTTTTATGCCATCCCTCAGACCATGACGAATGAATTCCACGAAAAATTGTCGGATGTGTTCACTTGACAGCTGTTTTTTTCTAGGCTGTTGGACGATCAGAAGGACTACATAGATCGCAGGGGGATTCACGTGGTTGTTGGCCACTACATCGGGGATTCCGTGGATCCCTTGAAGAGTCCAAACGTCACGAAAGGTAAATAACACCTGAAGTCACTCAAGAATTCAAGAATTCGAGAATTTACGTCATTCAAATGAATTTAACATCATTATTCACTAATTTTTATTCCTCTTTAGTTCATTTATTTGTTCATTTTGTTAATTTTTGTTGCTCCTCTTTCAGAAATTGTAAATAAAAATATGTTTAGTCCAAAGCCGTTCAACGGAAAGAATGGAGAGCCTGTTTTAATCTCACCAAAGGACTTTATCGTAATGCAGCAACTCTTCCAGATCAATAGGTTCAATTTAATGGCTAGTGATCGGATTCCCCTGAATCGAAGTCTTCCAGACGTCAGGAAGAAAAAGTAAATTACCTAGAATCCCCTTTAACTGCATGAACAATTTTGAAATTATTATTATTACTATTTTATGCAATTTTTACATCAGGATTTTTCAATTTCCAATGTCTTAATTGTTAATATTGCATAAATTTAGTTTAAAGAATGATGATTAGATTTTTTATTTCATTTTATTCTGTATTTTTTTTGCGTTCTTTCATTCATTTATTTATTTATTTTACTTGTTTAGTCTTATTTTACACTAAACTGATTTCAATAAATGAGTTCAAATTATTAACAGTTGATGGAATATTCAGTGAAATTTCTATTTTCTCAATGGGTTTGACAATTCAACATGAAAAACTGAATTTAATCGATTTCCCCAGATGTTTAAATGGCATTCAAATTCACAAAATTGAAAATGAAAATAAAAAATTAAATAAACGCTAAAATTAAGGATTAAAAAATCCTAACAATGAAATTCCACTCTCCCCTTTAACTGCACGAAATTTTTTGAAATTATTATTATTACTATTTTATGCAATTTTTACATCAGGATTTTTCAATTTCCAATGTCTTAATTGTTAATATTGCATAAATTTAGTTTAATTAATGATGATTAGATTTTTTATTTAATTTTATTCTGTATTTTTTTGCGTTCTTTCATTCATTTATTTATTTATTTTACTTGTTTAGTCTTATTTTACACCAAACTTAACTAAATTCATTCTCATTTCAATAAATGAGTTCAAATTATTAACAGTTGATGGAATATTCAATGAAATTTCTATTTTCTCAATGGGTTTGACAATTCAACATGAAAAACTGAATTTAATCGATTTCCCCAGATGTTTAAATGGCATTCAAATTAACAAAATTGTAAATGAAAATAAAAAATGAAATAAACGCTAAAATTAAGGATTAAAAAATCCTAACAATGAACTTCCACTCAATAATAATTAATTCCAGGTGCATAACGAGGTACTCAAAGCTGTCAGGACTTCCCAAAACCTCTGTGATTATAGTATTCCACAACGAGGCCTGGAGTACACTCCTGCGAACAGTCCACAGTGTAATATCAAGATCTCCCCCAGACTTACTAACAGAAATTCTTCTAGTTGATGACAACAGTGATCGAGGTGAATTAAAATTGCTGCATTTTCCCCGTAAAACCGTAATTGCATTGTTTAAGTATTTATGGTCTCCAGAGTTTTTGAAACAGCCACTGGAGGATTATGTGAAGACCCTGGACGTACCAACTCGAGTTTTACGATCGTACGAACGAGTGGGCCTCATAAATGCACGTCTTCTTGGTGCGAGGGAGGCTGCTGGTGAGGTACTTACATTCCTCGATGCACACTGCGAATGCACGGTTGGTAGGTAAGCTATGTCAACACTGAAATGTTGATTACAGGTATCTCCTCACGTACGAAAAAAAATCATTGAAAAATTTGCGCTATTTTATTAATTGGAAATGTCCAATAGAAAGTATTCTGTAGATTTATTCTATAGGATTTCCTTAAGCGGAATTTTCTAGGTTTTTCCCACATTTTTTTGTCTCTTTTCTTTAAAAGATGCAAATAAAAAAAATGGGAAAATTTGAGGCGAGCAATTTCTATAGAAAATTCTATAGAACTATTCTATAGGCTATATTTCTATAGAAAATCTATAGAAATATTTTCTATGGAAATATAGCTTATAGGAAGTCTATAGAACGATTTTTAGAATTCTTCTTCTATAGAATTCTATAGAATATATTTCTATAGAAAACCTATAGAAATATATTCTATAGAAGAAGAATTCTAAAAATCTATAGAAAATATTTCTATAGAATTTTATATAGATTTTCTATAATTATATAGAAACGTTTTTATAAAAATGTAATCTATAGAAAATATATGCATTTTATATAGAAAATTCTATACAAATATTTTCTATAGAAAATCCTATAGAACTATTCTATAGGCTATATTTCTATAGAAAATCTATAGCAATATTTTCTATGGAAATATAGCTTATAGGAAGTCTATAGAACGATTTTTAGAATTCTTCTTCTATAGAATTCTATAGAATATATTTCTATAGAAAACCTATAGAAATATATTCTATAGAAGAAGAATTCTAAAAATCTATAGAAAATATTTCTATAGAATTTTATATAGATTTTCTATAATTATATAGAAACGTTTTTATAAAAATGTAATCTATAGAAAATATATGCATTTTATATAGAAAATTCTATACAAATATTTTCTATAGAAAATCCATATATGTTCTATAGATTACATTTTCATTAAAAACCGTTTCTATAGAATTTCTATAGTATATATTTTTTATAGAACATTCCTGTAGGTTTTCTATAGAATTTATAGATATTTTTCTACAGGGGTATCTATAGAACATTTTCCAATGAGGCAAAAATTAAATAGAAATTGGAAAAAAAATTCAATAGAATTGTCTAGGAAATTCAATAGATTTTTCTGTGAAATTTTTTCGCACGTGCTTTGGTCCCTGAGCCAAGGAATTAATTTCTGTTCTTTTAGGATGGCTCGAGCCACTTCTTGAGGCCATCTCCAAGGATAGAACCAGGGTTGTGTCACCTGTAATTGATATTATTAATGATAACACGTTTGCGTATACCAGGTGAGCACAATTCAACCCAGAAATTTAATTGTAGAGAATAATTTGAAGAATTCATTGAATTTTCAATTATTTAATGTATTTTTGGCGAAAAGTGACCGTTTTATTAGTAAAAAAAATTGAGGCTTCATTAGTAAAAAATTATTATCATTTACTATTATTATTATTAATTAATGCAGTATTTATTTATTCAAAAATATCCAATTGTTTAAAATTTATAATAAAATAATGAATTATTCATTTCTTAACAGAAAGCTCACGAGAATAAATGGGTTTATTAATTTTTAATAGAAATATTGTTAAAATGATTAAAAATTTTCAAATGAAGAGATATAAATATTTAAAGATCTTTCGAGCTGCACTGGGGTGCATTCAATTGGGATCTTCACTTCCGCTGGCTGACCCTGAGTGGCCCACTGATGAAAGAACGCCGTGAGAACATCGTTGACCCCTTCAAGACCCCCGCAATGGCCGGTGGATTATTCTCAATGGATAAAAATTACTTCTTCAAACTGGGAAGTTACGATGAACAAATGAAAATATGGGGCGGCGAGAATCTCGAGCTCTCGTTTCGTGTTTGGCAGTGCGGTGGGAGTGTTGAAATAGCACCTTGTTCACACGTCGGTCATCTCTTCAGGAAGTCATCGCCGTATACGTTTCCGGGTGGAGTCGGGGAAATTCTTTATGGCAATCTCGCGAGAGTTGCACTTGTCTGGATGGACGAGTGGGCTGAATTTTATTTCAAATTCAATCCGGGTAATTAATATTAATTAATTATCAATTATGAAATTTTTATTTGTGCATTTGTTTATTATTTATATTTTTTAATTTTATTCATTTTCTTTTTTTTATTGATTTAGAGGAAAATTTGGACAATTTATTGAGTTTCAAGTTTTGTTCTTTTTTTTCTCTATATATATTGTTTTTTTTATCAACAATGCACATGAAATGAAAAATTACAGTCATGTGCCGGCNTTTTTTTTTTTTTTTTTTTTTTTTTTTTTTTTTTTTTTTTTTTTTTTTTTAACACGAAAAGAAACATTACAGTCATGTGCCGGCAACTTTTCATTGCATGTTACATGTTATCATTCAACATGAAATATTATTATAATATTATAGTATTATTGAATAATATTTAATAATAATAATATTATTAATAATAATGATTTGAATAATATGTAATATTATTGAATTTTCATTTTCCCCTTAAATTTTTTACTTCAGAAGCCGCAAGACTCCGAGACAAACAGCAAATCCGATCTCGCTTAGAATTACGTGAACACCTGAAATGCAAAAATTTCGAATGGTACTTAGATAACGTCTGGCCAGATCACTTTTTCCCGAAAGACGATCGTTTCTTCGGACGAATAATGCACATACAATCCGAGAAATGCATTATGAAACCAATAGCCAAAGGCATATACGCCCAGCCAGCGGGCTACGCTGCTTACGAGCCTTGCATGAATCCCCCCAATCTCAGTCAGATGTTCGTAATGACTAAATCAGGGATCATTATGACGGACGAGAGTTTGTGTATGGATGCACCTGAACGAGATACCAGGCATGAGAGGCCGAAGGTGAAGATAATGGCGTGCAGTGGGCTCTTCAGGCAGAAGTGGAGTTACGATCAGAAGGTGAGACACACCATCCTTGCATGATTACCCCACATTTCCCATGATTTCCGCCCAGGAGAAATTCAGTAGCAAAGTGGTAAAATCTTTTTTTTTTTTTTTTTTTTTTTTTTTTTTTAAATTGTATTAACCTACAGTGGATTATTTACATTCAGTTAAGATGTACGAAAGTTATAAAGGAAAGTAGTAGTTGCTGTAGTAACATATTTGGTACAAATTTGTTTTAGGTCTTTCACTGTATTAAAAAAAAAAAAAAAAAAAATCTCCCAGTTGAGTTTTTGAGAAATATTTCCGAATCCAAGGGAGATATTTTCGTAAATACAAATTTTCGTAATTACATTTGTTGTAGCTCTCAATCGGCTCTACAAAAAAGGTTATAACAAAAATTTTGTTATCTCCTTTAGATTCCGAGATATTCACTGAAAACTGGTGAATAATCAAAATTGTACAGTTTTAGTACTTTGCTACTGAATTAATCCCTTTTATTTCCGTTTAGACCAGGGGATTGGTTCACACGAGCAGTGGAATGTGTCTCCACGTCAACCCAGAGAGTGAAGAGGGCCCTGTAATAGCCACTTGCAACGGGAACATCGAGCAGCAGTGGAAATTAGAATCGATCGCCTGGAAATGATCGGCAGATCCTCACGAAGAAATTATTTTTTTACGCGTGTAAATACTCACTCCACTGACAGGAATATTTTATCAACGCCATGAGATTAATTTTGTTAATTTAATTGCTTAAGTTTTTTATACGGTGAATAAACGATTGAATTTCAATTTTTGTTTGTGTATTTTATTTTAAATTAAAATGAGTTATTAGAATTTTTATTCGAAGCAAAAGCATGATTAATGTTTGTCAATTGAGGATTTATGATCTCTGATAGAATGATAAAAAGCCAAGAAAGAAATTACTTCTAATGGATATTATTTTATGGATAAAATAATATAATTCCAATTCACTTTATTTAAAAAATAATGAATTCCAACTGCAGTATATGGACTCCACCAAACTAAATGACCATTTTTCAAGACTTAAGTCATGATTAATGGCTCCCCCTCCAGAAATGCCGAGCATTGCTCCCCACAGATCAGCCAATATCCGAAGAATCCACAATTAATTGATTTCCCCAACTGCAATAATCAATCATTCCAGCGCATCATCAACGAATGACGCACGTGGGTGTCTCAATGCTCGGCCCATCTATCCGCAACAGGTGACTCAATAGCACAATTTTCCCCCCGCGACTTCCTGACTCATAATTCCCATTATCATTGATTTTGCGTTCATCATATTACAAAGAGACTCATCAACAAGTCCCTGCGGTTGCGCTGGAAACAGGTTCCTCCACTCCTCTCCNAAAAAAAAAAAAAAAAAAAAAAAAAAAAAAAAAAAAAAAAAAAAAAAAAAAAAAAAAAAAAAAAAAAAAAAAAAAAACGTGGCATCATTATCACTGTACTTTACCTTGTGCAGCCCAATGTCGCCGAGGCAGGCTCCTCTCTCACCTTGAGGTCCGTTCCTGGATTGGGAAAAAAAAAATCTAAAGCCAATAAAGAACACGACAGCTGGACTAATTCGGCAGTGGCATGAGGCCTCATCGCCATGGCTGGTGAACACTCGAATTGACCGGGCAATTGTTGGATGATTCATGCCCGCGAGGCTGGATCACTTCTGTCTCATCATCTACAAGGTTGCGCGCAACCAGCTGCCTCTAATTTCAAGTCCTCGTTAACGCAGATAACGTCTGCGTTCTCATTTGCTTATTCCAAGGAAAAATAACATTGAGAAAAAATGACAATAAAGTGTTTTTATACGGTTATGGGGATTCATGGACCTCGGGCGATTTTCCGCACTTCCTCGAGTGCATATTGTTATTGCATTCCGCGCGAAAATGACGGGTAGATTTTTTTCATTTTTCTGGTGACTTTTGAAAGGTTTAGGGGATGATGTGAAGAATTTCAGACTGAAATCTTGATCCTCAAGGGAAATTTAAACAAAAACTTGACCCTCGAGGAAAATGGAGACAAATCTTGATCCTCAAGGAAAATCTAAACTAAAAATCTTGATCTTCCCGGAAAATCTTGATCCGCAAGGAAAATCTAGACTGAAAATCTTGATCCTCAAGGAAAATCTAGATTAAAAATCTTGATCTTCCCGGATAATCTAGACTGAAAATCTTGATCCTCAAGGAAAATCTAGACTAAAAATCTTGATCTTCCCGGAAAATCTTGATCCTCAAGGAAAATCTAGACTGAAAATCTTGATCCTCAAGGAAAATCTAGACTAAAAATCTTGATCTTCCCGGAAAATCTTGATCCTCAAGGAAAATCTAGACTGAAAATCTTGATCCTCAAGGGAAATTTAGACAAAATCTTGATCCTCGCGGAAAATTTGGACTGAAATCTTGAAAAAAAAAAGTTAAACTACTCGAATATCGTTAAATTCCTCCAATTTTAATTCTTTCATTGCATTTTTTACTCAATTATTCACATATCGTCAAAAAATCAGGAATAAAATAATTGCCTTTGAAATATTAAATGTCTGAAAAAAAATTAATTAATTAAAAAATTAAATAGGCAGTGCGGTAAAAAAATTGATTAATGAATTAATTAATTTTTTCACTGAAATCACGTAGTCGATAGATTTCTGTAAAGACTCAGACTGGAAACCCAAGGGTCGCGGGTTCAACCCCAATCTCCGGCGATTTTCCGCATTTTCTCAAACTCATATTCTCATTATAAAAAATTATTTTAAAAAATGAAGAAACAGTTATTTTTTATTCTGTAAATTCCTCTTCCGCTACGCGAAATGAACCCTGATCCGCCGGTTTTGTTTTAATATCATCATTAAAAGAATTTTTATGGTGTCCAGTGGTTAATTAAGTTAACGAACGACACCTTTTTCCAGTTTCTTGTGGGAATCCTGTTCAACGCTTTATTCGAACGAAATAAACTTCATCTGACTGTTCATAAACTAACAGACGACCCATTCAGAATAACTTCATCATTTATTTTAAATAATTAGAAGGACTATAGATTAATTTTCATAAAAAATATTGTTGAAATTCTATAGGATTTCCTCGACGTGAATTTTCTGTTTTTAAAAAATTGAATTATTCTCCGCATTTCCGCATTTTCCACTAAAAAACGCGCAGTAAAAATACTAGAATTCCCAACAGAACTTCGACACCCATAAATTCTGTTCGATCCGCGAGATTTCTCCGCGAAATTTTTGTCCCGCACGTCAGATTCCTCTCAATCCAAATAATTTTTTTTCTCAAGCCACCAACAACTAATGTGAGAACCGGCGGATTTTTTACTTGGTCAAGTGAGGGTCATAGGTGTGTGAGAACCGGAACACTGGACGACAGCGAAAGACGTGACCGAGTAGACAAATTATGTGTAAAGATGCTCCACGATTTCCGGACAAAGAGGCGCCTTTGAAAACAAAATAATGCCCGAAAGATCCTCCCGCCCCCCTTTTTTTGCGGCAACTAATTAAACTCCATCTCTCGTGAATTCTATTTTTATTTTTCGCTTAATCCTGGGAATTTGAAAGTAATGCGAAGCCCCCGGATTAATCTGCTCATCACGTGCCAAAGTTGGGATGAAGGACGGGGACAAAAAAAATTCGAAGCAGAGCGGGGAACAGCATGGGAATTCACTCGAGCGATGGTACTGGGCTTTCTTGGCCTCAGTAAGGACATGACTTTGACCCACATTCAGATGCAAACTGTGTCGCTACGTTTACATGGGATGCAATTCACCTACAACGTGTTGCAGACACGAGATGAAAAGGGAATTGTTGCATTTTTTTTTATGTGGAATTTATTCTGCTCTCGATTGCAATTGCTCTTTTAAACCATCGACCGCACGGAATGACGGGAGATTGCTAACATTTTACTCGCAGTTTCACTACTCGCGCTGATGATTGTTTTTATTTTACGTTTATTGTCCACGGTCACGTGTTTATATTCTGCTTAACTATTTTAATATTTTTCACCTGTGCTTCTTCAATTCTGCAGCTGAGTTGATTGAGTTTTTTAGCAATAGCGCCGAATCTGGGAGAGATAGCGAAATTTTCGTAATGACCTTTATTGTAGCTCTCGATTTGGTCTACAAAAAAGGTTATAACAAAAATTTTGCTATCGGGCTTAGATTCCGAGATATTTAGTGAAAATTAACTACTAGTAAAAATAGATTTGAGGATATACAATACAGGCCACGTTATAGATTCAAACATTTTTAATTATTAAATTGGTGAATTATTGGTCTGGCGTTGGCAGGCAATATTGCCCGAATGTTGGCAGCCAACATTGGCCCAGAGTTGGTAGCCAACATTGGGCCGACATTACCCCAGTGTTGACAGTCAACATTGGGCCGGTGTCGGCAGCCAACATTGGACCGGTGTCGGCAGCCAACATTGGCCCAGAGTTGGCTGCCAACATCGGCCCGACACTGGCCCAACGTTGGCGCCCCAACATTAAAAAATTTTCACCTTTCCCTGAATATCGCTCTCAAAATGAATAATTGGAGCACAAATAATCTCCAAAAATATGAAATTTCTCCTCCACTGATTTTTCAAATGTTGACCCAGTTTTCTGTTGACTTGTCCCGATAAAATTAGCAATAGAAGGTGGAGACTAAAAACCAACACCCAACCACCTGATGATCGTCCACTCCAGCGAGAGGTGAAAGCCGGACTCTCCTCGTGTTTTTCTCGCACGTTCCTGCACCTTCTTCTCCTTTTTTTTTCCACTCCCCACGATCGTGCCCACCCAGCCACAATCAAGGTTAAAAAAGCCCATCCATTAAATTAAGGACAAATAAAATATAACTCCGCATGTTGTTTTAATATCGAATAAATTTTTCATCAACATTTTCTCATTATTTCAAATATTACAGTATTGACAATATATACAGTCACCACTGGGCTAAACACGTGACTATGCTAGAAGCTTATTCAATCAATAATTGACCAATAGCATGGACACTTGCAGCGATTCAACGAACATTGAGTATCATTTTGGTCCCTCGTTATTAATCATTACTTCCTCTACTTAAAATCATTAATCAAAAAAAAATTGTATGATGCATTTCAGCTTTATTAATTATTACAGGTACACCTGTCAGCCGCACCATTCACCATTATTTATGCACGTTTAATAATGATCCAGGGTCGACAGCCGAGTGTAACTGAAACATTTTCACCTTAAGACTAAACACGAGTCGCCTCATTCTCATTATCTCTTACTTCAATGGCTACTTCTCGTGCCTCTACTTTACGTATAAATCGGTAACCTTGAAAAAATCACAATCGTAGTAAAAACTAATTCAGCAATACGAGTCGGTTGAATTCACAGCGACATTCCCCCCCGAATAATATTATTCGTTCAAACTATTTGTCGTTTATTCGCTGGGGAATTCGCTCGGTTAAAGTAATTAATCTATTAACAGAACTGTATTTTCGTGGGAGAAATTATTTTTTTTTCGCTGGGATCAACCCCTCCACACGGAGGAAAAAATCAGCAAAAATTTCCAAGATGCAGAAGTTTATTCTTCGCCTCGAACTATTTTCTTGGGGTCAAATTAAAATTGAGCCCCAATTTTTCGCCTGATTTTTTTCTCCTGCGGCTGTCGTTTGGTCTTGTCAAGGGAATTGTCAGATTGTTTAAAAAAAATCAATTCAGTGGGGAATTCACTCGTCTAAAGTAATTAATCTACTAACAGAACTATATTTTTGTGATAGAGATTAATTTTTTTCGCTGGGATCAACCCCTCCACACGGAGGAAAAAATCAGCAAAAATTTCCAAGATGCAGAAGTTTATTCTTCGCCTCGAATTATTTTCTGGGGGTCAAATTAAAATTGAACCCCAATTTTTCGCCTGATTTTTTTCTCCTGCGGCTGTTGTTTCCTCTTATCAAGGGAATTGTCACATTGTTTAAAAAAAAAAAATATTGAGTTATTGTTTTAACCACCGGGTACTGAAAGAAAGTGAAACGACTTTGGCGTCAGCCTTGCGGCTCGATTTCGAAAGTTGAGACACTCCCGATCGGATCGATATGAGTGCATCGAAGACGATCGATTCGCTCGGACACAAGTTCAATTGTATTTTTATTCCCTTATTCATTTTACTCGATATTCTCATTCGGTGGGTTTTTTTGCGCAATAAAAATATGAAAAAAATTATTACGAAGATGTGGCGATTCTTTCGTTCTTCAAATTAATCATTTACTCTTCGAGAGGCTTTTTCCTACTGCAAGAAGACTCATTCGAATTAAGGATATCCAAGTATCTTTTGCAATTTCGTTGAGTTACAGATTCAACTATTTTCAATCATCAAATTTGGAAATTTAATTGCGTCGAACATTTTGCACAGAATTATGATTTTTTAAATATTTGTTTTTTATAAATGAATGATTGGAATTGTTTAAACTTTCGGAAAACTTATTTTTTCAGCCATTCAAGCGATTTCCGAATAAATGATTTTATGGTGGAAAATTGATTGTTTATAAATTATAAAAAATTCTCGTAATCCTCAAAAATTGCAATTCTTTAATTATTTAATCAATTTTTCTCTAAAAAGTAAACTTTCTAATAAAATCATGAATATTCAGCGTCATTAAAATTACATTTTGCCCAGAATTATCATTTTTTAACATTTGTTATTTATAAATAAATAATTGAAATTATTTAAACTTTCAAAAACCTTTTTTTAGGTATTAATCGATTTCTGGTAAAACTCTGAATATGAATATTGTTCATTAATATTATTTCATGGTGGAAAATTGATTGTTTATAAATTATTTATAGAAAATGCTCATAATTTTCAAAAAATTGCAATTTTTAAAATGTTTTCTAACCGTTCAATATCGAAATGCAAATTCAGACCTGAAAATTGCAAACTTAGATTCAAATGGGACTCAAATGAAAGCTCTGATGTTCGACTACGAAAGTATAAAAGCATTTCAGAAAGAATAGCCAAAGTACTGGGATATCCTGGAATGATTTTTCAATTGAATGACTCCAGGGTTCGACCGGACGTCGACAATCGCGAAATTGTGAGCTTATCATACGGTTTCCTCTCGACGTTCGCTGTGACTATTTTATTTTATTTACAGTAATAAATGAAAAACAATAATACACTCGGAGAAACTCCAATTAATCACCTAAATTGAGCCTCGATACGAAGTCTACTCTCGCTACAGTAACGTAAAACCTATTCTCTAGTTTAAATCTACGTTGATATATTAACAAATTTCTTTTTTACACTAACACTCGAGACATAAAACTCTTCATATATATTATTTATATCAATCCTGTGATTCTCGTTATTTACAAAATCGTAAGTACGAAGAACGCTTGAAATTTGCTTAGGTACGTGCGGCGTAAATAATAATAAAAAAACGTTTCATATTTTTTTCCGGGTGATCTAACGCTCTCAAATGTTGTGCGGCATTAAAGAGTCGCGGTGAAATCAAGTGAAACGGGAGCGAAAAAAAATCCTTATTCCGAGGGAAAAAAAATATAGAATTACGAGCTCGACGAGACGTGATAGAATTTCATGAATAGGCCGGCGGAAATTTTGATTCGAGAGCATAAAAAAGTGAAATGAAGGAGAGGATTTAAACGCATTGCAAAAAAATTCAGGAATTTTTTGCGGAAATGAGAGAGAAAATGTGAGGGGAAGCGAAATTTTTTTTTGTAATGTTTTTTTTTGGAAATGAGGGATGAATTTTTAGTACTAGAAATTTGTGACTGAAATATCTCGAATTTTGGTACTGAAAATTCACAATTTTTTGGAAAATTGATGGAAAGGGGACATTTTAGCCCAATTATTCCAAGAAAATTAATTGAAATCAGAAAAATTTTCAAAAAATTGGGAATTGAAAATGGAATAAATATTCATGTTCACAGTTTAAAACATTTGACTGAATTTTTCGAAAAAAAAGTTTGATTTCGATTTAAGTTTTCACGCAAAAAATGAATATTTACTGGCGAATTCCCTAGAATTTTCGAAAAATTTCTCAAAATTTTTTGGAATTTCCGGAATTTTTATGGAATTCCTTGAAAATTCAGAGGAATTTGCTATTCAAAGAGCGATTCCTCTGAATTTTCCTTTTTCATTAATTTTTCCGAAATAATTAAGCCAAAATTTACAGTCCCACTTCAGGTATTCCAAGAAAAGAATGTAAGATCGTCCGGATGTCGTGTAAAATATGAAATTTCACAATTGTTTCCCACGTAAATTCAATTTAATGTCAATCTCCTGTGACTGACAGCAAAACTACAGAAACTTCAATTTTTTCCGCTATTATCCACAAAATTTCTCATTTTCCCCAATTTCCTTCAACATTCCTTCTCCCCTAGCACCTTCCATTTTTCGAAAAAATAAAAATCCGACATTACCCGGTGTATTCAGCGCTTTAACGATCCCCGCATAACGGCAATTTGCTCGCGAGGGAGAGTAGAGGTGATGAATTAACCCCCAGTACCACCAAAGTATCAATCAACATGTGTCGTATAACCCAGGTCTCGCGTTTATTGCGTTTCACTTTCCCGAGATGAGCCTGGGAGATGCTGGGGCGTGGCAGCAACTGTAACGCAAGAGCAGACCGAGGCCGCCACTTTCAAACGCGTATGTGCATCGCCATCAGAGAAGAAAAAAAAAATAGTCGACAAAAAATTCCTTTAAAAACCGAATAAACGGCATTATTCCATAAAAAAAATTTAATAAAAACCCTGAATTGCTACTTGAGGGCGAGGGGATCATTTGCGCGTCGTTTTGCATAAATAAAGCGAGACGGCTCGGACCGACGTGCCGAGTCTCCCCCATCACTTAGAAAGTTTGAGCTCCCGAAGAGAAGGGTTGCAGCGGAAAAAGAAGTCGGATACACACGCGCTCCGATTAAATCGTCGTAGAGAGTTTATACTTGGCAGTTGAGGCCATATCACTTCACTTCCACTCGGGTATGAGCATAAAGTTGCCACTGGGCTGAATGGGGGAGAGGAAATGCCGGGATTCCCACTTTCGTGCGCACAACTAGGCGCAGATGCTGCGTTCATCCCGTTTCGCCGGGGGAAAAATGAAAAGAGTGAGAGAAATGCCGAGTGAAAAAAATAAAAAATTAAATGGGATGAAAAAATTCACTGAGAATTCCGTTACAATTTTCATATCTCTCGTTTTTCCTTCACTTTGACTTGGAAATGCCCACGGTAATATCTTCCAGGCACGTTTCATCCTCCTTCCCACGATCGCGCCATTTCCTCTCTTACTTTTATGTGTACAGAACCGACACCGTGTCTGTATGCACGCTTTCCAGAATTGCAACGATAATATTCCCTTTTTTTCGGGGGTTCTGTTAAATTGTAATTTGCGATTTTTTATTGGGGCAGGCACGCGAGGTGGCGCGGTCTGGGTTCGTTATTATGTTTTTGGTGGACTTGTTGGAGATTTCGGTTCAATTATTCCACGAAAATGGATATGTAAAAAATAATTACACTCGGGCGCCTCAAATTTATTTTCATTGTCATCGAATATGAGCTGATGAGAATGATAATTGACTTCAGTCAAAAATTACTATTCTGTGCACAAATAATAATGAAGATCCCCATTTTTGTCGACAAGTACAGTAATTATCGAGTACAGTACCTGAATATTTCGGTCGCACCTTGAATTATCGCTGACCGATATCAAAGAACAAGTGCATGAGGTGCGATTTCCTGAAGTGAAAAATTTGAAATTATGCAATTTATCTATCGACCAGTTTTCAACGAATATCTCGGAATCTAAGGGAGATACCAAAATTCTCGTAATGACCTTTTTTGTAGAGCGAATTGAGAGCTACAAAAAAGGTCATGACAACAATTTACCTATCTGCCCCAGATTTCGAGATATCCGTGAAAAACTGATGTGCACTTAACGCGAATTCTGAGGCTCCGGAATTCTGTCCCAAAAGTATTCGCAATTGAATTCCAAAAAGAATAAAGTGTTGCAAGTATTGCGAAGTGTTAACAACCTTTCTCTCTCGTAATCAATCAATGATATCTCTCTCGATATCAAAGAACAAGTGCATTAGGTGCGATTTCCTGAAGTGAAAAATTTGAAATTATGCAATTTACCTACCGACCAGTTTTCAACGAATATCTCGGAATCTAACAGAGATACCAAAATTCTCGTAATGACCTTTTTTGTAGAGCGAATTGAGAGCTACAAAAAAGGTCATGACAAAAATTTACCTATCTGCCCCAGATTTCGAGATATTCAATAAAAACTGACGTGCACTGAACGCGAATTCTGAGGCTCCAGAATTCTGTCCCAAAAGTATTCGCAATTGAATTCCAAAAAGAATAAAGTGTTGAAAGTATTGCGAAGTGTTAACAACCTCTCTCTCTCGTAATATTTTCCAACATTTAATCGGAGTATTTCATATTTAACTGGAGCCTTCCCATTCGCAAACGTTCGGTCCATTGAGTGAGGTGTCGACGGTGCACGCCCATTCGATTTCTAATCCTTTTCACCAACTAGGGTTTATCGACTCGATCGACAAACCTATCCGAGTGTATTAGCAGTGAAGCTATCCCCCTTATCTGCCTCTGAATTCACTTTCTAGGTCGTAAAATCCATCGTCAACCCGTCCACTTCCTACCGGAACGAATGGACCAATTTTACCCACCGATACAACTTTTTTTTTATTTTACTTCACCATCTGTTGCAACGTTATCCACCTGTATTTCTACCACATTTTCCAGGAATACCTTTCTCGTTTTTCTGACGAAATGAGATGAGAGAGAGAGAGAAAAAAAATGAAGCTATTACGAGATTACCCGATGCTCGCGCTGAACTAAATGCTTTTCGACTATTCGAAAGAAAGATTTTTTTTATCGCACAACATTCTCACTTTCACCACTCCCAATTTCATGTGATTAAATATTTCATTTTTATACTTCGACATGCTGTCGAGTGACATAAAGAGATGATATCCCTGGAGCGCAGGATCTGCTGTCGAGTCTCACGATCGTCCTCCACCCCATCACAGAATTAAAATCGGTAACTCATGATAAAAAAATCAATCAGAAAGCCCTTCAGGTGTTGTTCCCAGGTGATGGTGGGGTGTTGCTCTCCCTCTGATCCTCATGAACACTCTCTGCCCTGCTGGCACTGCTGCTCGACCTGCTGCTGAGATTGTCCCGATCGCTGAAGTACGAAGAGTCGCCCCTCTTCTCCTCCATCTGCAGCTGTTGCTTGTCACTCCTAAAGTCATCAGCGGAGGGTCCCAACAGCCCCGGAAAGTACGGTATCCCCTGCCTCTGGGAGGTGATCTTCCCCATGAAGCTCCTGATCTCCTCGAAGTACGATTCGTCAGCCCTGGGCAGTTGCCCATGATATCTGGACCGTACCTCGTCGAGTATCGTCGGCCCATCCGAGTCGTGCTTCTTCAGATGTCTATCAAGATTCGTCTGCTGTCCAAAACACCTCTCGCACAGAGGGCACTTGAAGGGCTTCTCCTTATTATGAATATTCCTGACATGTCTCTGGAGATTGCTGGAGATGCTGAAGGACCTCTCGCAGTATTTACACTTGTACGGCTGTTCGCCGGTGTGCGTCCGCAGGTGTCGGGTGAGATTGGCCGACCTGGGGAAGACCTTTCCACAGAACTTGCAGGAGTAGCGGTCCTTCGGCTTCAGCCCACTGGACACCGAGACCGAGTAGGTGGGAAGGCTGGCCGAGGGTTGAGGTGTCGGTGCATTGGGGACCGGACTCTGCTGGCTGGGAGCCGGGCTCGAGGGTCTCTGCGAGGCAGTTGACGACGTCGACGTCGTGGAGAAGCGATTCGAGGGGAGTGGGACCATCGTCGGCAGGGCTCGCACCTGAATTTTTGGCAGTTCATTGATGGGCGGCTGGTGATGGGACCTGTACATGGCCTCCAGGACCAAAGGGTGGACCGCGTGGTGCTGGGGAAAGAGGACCGTGTGATAAGGCAGCCCTAGGCCATTCTGATTCAGCACCTCGATGTCATTCTGATTCTCGTCACGCAGGTGCTCCTTCTTGTGGTCGACGCGCAGGTCCAGGGGCTCGCAGTCATTGCTCTCCTGCTCCTGGTGGGAATGGGGAGGTCGGGCTGCTGGACTCATGTGCGGCTGTTGGCTCAGGAGGGCTGGGCTGCTCCGGGAATTCCCGTGGCTGAGGTCGTAGGGCAATTCTTCGGGGTCCGTTACGCGGACACTCAGGGGGTAGATGCTCGCTTGCTTTGGGCTTATGTGGCCGGGCATTTTTCGAGGGCTCGAGTCCTTCTCCCGCATCGCTGCTGGTGGGTACTTTGAGTCGTGATCGAACGGGGAGAGAGTGCTGAGGTAGCCACTCATCACAGGGCCTCAGGACGCCTCAGATTTATTGAGTCTTCGGGAGGATCTGGAATCATGCGAATTTCAGGGCATTCAAAATTTGACAAGTGGAATTATTTGTTTTGGTCGTAATATTTTTTATGTAAATATTAAGACTTCATAATTAAAGGTCATGGGGTTCAGCATCAGGGTCGTGAGGGTCCGAATCAGGGTCATGAGGTTCAGAATCAGGGTCATGAGGATCAGAATCAGGGTCATGAGGATCATAATCAGGATCATGAGGTTCAGAATCAGGGTCGTGGGGACCAGAATCAGAATCATGAGGTTCAGAATCAGGGTCGTGAGGATCAGAATCAGGGTCATGAGGTTCAGAATCAGGATCGTGGGGACCAGAATCAGGGTTATGAGGTTCAGAATCAGGGTCATGAGGATCAGAATCAGGGTCATGAGGATCAGAATCAGGGTCATGAGGTTCAGAATCAGGGTCGTGGGGACCAGAATCAGGATCATGAGGTTCCGAATCAATGTCATGAGGTTCAGAATCAGGATCGTGGGGACCAGAATCAGGGTCATGAGGTTCAGAATCAGGGTCGTGAGGATCAGAATCAGGGTCATGAGGTTAAGAATCAGGGTCGTGAGGACCAGAATCAGGGTCATGAGGTTCAGAATCAGGGTCGTGAGGCTCAGAATCAGGGTCATGAGGCTCAGAATCAGGGTCGTGAGGATCAGAATCAGGATCGTGCGGTTCAGAATCAGGATCGTGAGGTTCAGAATCAGGGTCGTGAGGTTCAGAATCAGGGTCATGAGGGTCAGAATAAGGGTCATAATCATCTATGAGGGTCAGATGTGAAAAAGGTGAAGCCAAACATTTCCATATCTCCCTAGATTTGGAGATATTCCTCGAAAACCTAACCAACTCGGTAAAAACTATTTAATTTCAACTGTTGGAAATTAATTACTTTTATTAATTAGTAAAAATTTAGTGTTTTTTTCACTTTTTTTTTTATTTAGTCATTCCATTTCTCCAGATGAAGAAAATTTTCCGAACCGGATGTGTTGTCGAGCCACAATTATTAATTCAAAAGATTTTGTAACAATTCCGCCTTTAAAAAACGATTGGGAATAGATAAATGACAGTTTAGAGAGCACTCATGACAGATTTGAATCTGGATAAAGAATGAAAGTGTATCGGGGCCTTTTCTAACACCAGTTGCTTCAAACGTGGTGATCCAGTGTGATGGATTGTCCGTTATTTGTCAGTCGGAAACGGGAAAAGAGGAGTTTAATGCGGGGTTGACGGAGATGAGGCAACTCCGGAGCGTTTAGTGCATTCAGGGTTGATGACTCGAGGTGAGGAGTTTTGTGTGAAAGTATATACCGGTGTACCTCAACTCGGAATTCCTCGGAGATTGGTATTTTACGATAAATCATCTACAACGTGGTGAATGGAGTCTTAGATTTTATTTTTTTTTTCGTCGGAGAGATCCATCAGGCACAAGGCTGATGCAAGGTGTTGAAAATTAAATTAAAGTTGTCGAGGAAGTGACAATCGCGAGCTCGAAAATTCGAATGCTAATTTTTCTTCGCAACATTGATGAAAGGAGGAAAAATTTTTATCGAGTGGCAATTCCACTGAAATTGCAGGGAATTTCTTCAGTGAAAATTCAATTTAATAAAAAAATAACTGAAAAATGGAAATTTCAGTTGAATTATCCAGTGAAAATTTGTGTTTCTGCTGCTAAAAAATCTGAAATTCCATTGGATTTCAATTTTTTCCCACAATGTAGATGAATTTATTCGTGAAACTTTTATTCTCAATTCGATTTAATCTTCAATTGAATTTGTATTTATCAATAATTATTTCCTCGATTCCCATAAATACTTTATTAGTTCCAAATAAAATAATTAATTAATAATAACATGAATAATAATTATTATTATTAATAATAATTAATAAATAAAATAATTAATAATAATAATTATTAATTATTTTATTTAATAATTAATAATTAATTTTTTTTTGTGAAGAGAACGGTTGCATTATCACATAAAAATCCTTCATTAAAATCAAATGAAGAGTTATTATTTCTCGAGTCGTTCCGCTTCTCAAAAATAACTCCAACTATTTTTCACTGAATTTCAAACCTCCTGGTGAATAATAATTGGCCCCGACTGTGTCTCGCAACTCAAAAATTCACCTCCATCAAAAACCTCCAGATCCCATTAAACTCTCGAATATTAAAAAGCCCAAACATACAAGCACCGATTGACATAACTCTCCAAAACGTCAATCCAGATTACTCCGATTTTAAAATTCCCCCCATACGAAATTAATTCCGAGCTATTTTACGAGGTCCAGATGACGAGACTCGATAATCGTCGCCCTGTGTATTAAACTATTGCTTCGTATTTTTTTACGAGCCGAAAAAGGAACGGGATCGAATAAATTTCCGGTTATTCCAGGCTCTGTATCATACGTAATGTGGAGGAGCGTTTAATCTCCCCTCGATTCGAATCTCTAGTTGGTAGTCGTGGGGAGGGGGCATCGATGTCTCTTATACCATCGGTAAATGGTGGGCTGATAGTTTACAGCGCTCAACCGGCCTTCCTGCTCCGGCATTGATGTCTCTATAACGATACGGGAGAACATCGAGTTTACTTTGTTGCGACGAGTCTGCCACCCACATTGAGGGGGAAATTTATTATTTTTTGGGGGAATGTCGATAAATAAATGATATTCTTTGCATTTCCGTGAATATTCACTCATTATGAGGATTCTTATGATTTTTTTCTACAGAATATATTCCATTAAATATTTGGATTGGAAGAAAATTGATTAGAAAATTCTATTAGATTTTATTAGTTAAAAAAACAAAGAAAAAACTAGGAAAATTTTAGCCTAGGAAATTATATAAAAAACATGTTAATAGAATAAGTTCTATAGAACAATCTAATTCTATGGGTTTTTTTCTATAGAATATTTTCCACTAAACATTTCTATTGAAAGAAAAATGCAGATACGCTGCGGAATTTTTCAATAGAATCGACAAAAAACTAATAGAAAATTCAATAGAATTTTCTAGCGAATTCGATAGAAAATTCTATTGAATTTCTACTGAACTTCTAACGAAAATTCTATTACATTTTGGTTGAAAAAATAAACAATACTAGAAAAATTTGAGTCGAGGAATTTCTACAAAAAAATCTATAGAAAATATCTCAATAGAATAAGTTGCACAGAAAAATAAAATTCTATCGGTTTTTTCTACAGAACATTTTCCATTGAAAAAAAAAATCTATTCATTATTTATTCATCACAATTTCCCCCCCGAAATTAAACATTTTTCATGCTCTCCAACGTTTTGTTTTCACGATCCCCCGACAAAACCCCTAGATTTCTCAGATACCACGGAGAAAGGACAGGCTCTTAATTTACGATTAATAAAATCCCATTAAGACCATTCGCGCACTTTATTCAGAACTAATGGGTTATCTCAACTCCAAGTCCGAAGTGATTTGAGACTGATAATTTTAATTTACAGCATGCAAGTGTGTTTCACTTTAAGAACCGAATAAATTTAATTTACGTTTTCAATGTCTCCCAGGGGGGTGATAAAATTCTGAAATACTTTCATCTCGCCAGAATTTTCGAGAAAAAAAAATATAACAGAAAAAAAAAATCCTGAAAAATTCATGTCGTTTTCTCCCAGATAAATCCATAAATTTATGTAGCAATCTGCGTCTACTTATCTAGCAATTTTTCATGAGAATTACTTAATCATGCCTGCATGCATAACACTACAAAAACTCACGATCTCCAACAATTTAAAACTCCTGATCTCTTAATTCGCCCTAACGATCAAAAAATTCCTCGCCATCAGGGGCGCGGGGGGAGGGGGGGGGGATTGCATCGCGCGAAAAGCAAACATTTCTCCGCAGTATTTTATTAATTAAACGACGTTAATATCCCCCAGCGCTGTAACCAGCATGAAAACCGCAACATCAAATGAACTATGATTTTCTCGTCGCCGGGGGAGACCCATGATTCCGCCATTAGTAGGCACTAATCCATAAGAATTTCCGAGGATAAATATTCAGAGGTGAAAATTCACCGAGACTACTATAAAATTCCCATGAGTGTTTATCAACGGTTTATAGTCTTGTAATGGTTATGGAGTCTGTACTAAGGAGAGGATATACTATCATTGTCCAATAATTCTTCGGTCTAAGAAAGAAGTTTAATTTTCAGGAACTGAGTTAATGACTCTATGGAGCTCAGTTCTGACGTGGATTGCGGGGGGA
>NW_021680428.1:774964-784237 GCF_001412515.2 Diachasma alloeum
GGGGGGGGGGGGAGAAACTGGTGAGTCAATTGGAGATGAAAAATCTGAGGTGTTTGTCGGTGAGATTGGGGGGTTGTTTATTAGGGGTGAATGGAAGGTTTTTGGGTTAAATTTTTGGGAATTTTGAATAGGTAGGATTTTCAGGGAAATTTCAGGGAATTTTTTTATTGGAATTCGTAATTTTGGGGGGAAATTTGTGGGAACTGTGAATTTTCGTTCAATTATTCCGGGGGAATCGATGAGAATCGATGAATTTTCGGGGAATTCCTTGGAACATCCCGGGAATTTCAAGAATTACAGAGGAATTGCCTGGAATTTTGAGGAATTTTCTCATTGAAATTCATAATTTTATGGAGAAATCCGTGGAAACAGTAAATTTCAGTTCGATTATTCCGGGGAAATTAAAGAAAAATTAGGAAAATTCGGGGAAATCTTTCCTTGAATTCTAGATTCCTCTGAATTTTCAGAGAATTCCTTGAAAATTCCTGGAATTTCTAGAATTTTGAAAGAATTGCCGGGAATTTTAAAGAATTTTTCAATTGAAAATCCATAATTTCCTGGAGAAATGCGTGGAAACTGTAAATTTTAGTTCAATTATTCCGGGGAAATTGAAGAAAAATCTGGAAAATTCAGAGAAATTTCTCCGTAAATTCCAGATTCCTCTGAATTTTCAGGGGATTCTTGAAATTCCAGGAATTTTCGGGCAATTCCTTTAGAATTCTTAAAATTCCAGGAATTTCCAGGCAATTCCTTTAGAATTCTTGAAATTCCAGGAATTTTTGAAATAATTCCCTGAAAATTCAAGGGAATTTGACAGTGAATATTCATTTTCACTTGAAAATCCATAATGTCATCGAAAAAACCGTGGAAACTGTAATCTTCAGTTTAATTATTCCGGGAAATTAATAAAAAAACAGGAAAATTCAGAGAAAGCTCTCTTTAAATTACAGATTCCTCTGAATTGCCAGGGAATTCTTCAACAAATTCCTGAAACTCCAAGAATTTAAAAGGAATTGCCTCAAAAATTGCTTCATAAATCTCAGGAATTTCAAGGGAATTCGGCACTGAATATTCATTTTTACTTATTCATCTAAATTGGAGAATAAACAATATAAATTAATAAACTATAAATAAATAACGAAAAATTAATAAACGGGTTTTAAATTCGATTCCCATCAAGTCCCTCAAATTTCCGCAATGCAATTGAAATTCCACCCCCGATTGAGCCCCGAAACCTCAACAATAAACTCTCCGCAGAGCGCAATCCCCTGAATAATAAATTCTGCGTCCGCCTAGACTCACGGAACAGGAGAGAAAGAGCGAGCGTAAGAACTGGATGTACCGTTGTGGTCTCCAGTTACTCCAGTTAAACTAGACCGATCCCGGGGCTCCACCTCGTTCCCCGGATGAAAGAGAAACCTGTCAGTGGGCACGTGGTGGTAAAAAATATCAATCATAAAGAGACCAAAGTGTCCATCTCGCCGAGTCACATCGGTCGAGAATAAAATACCCGAGAGAGAGAGAGCGATTGGAAACGCAATAGTTCGACTGAACAGACAGAGTGGAAAATTTCTGGGGCTGACAATGGGTGAAAATCCTTAATTACAGAGTATTGGGGAATGCGACGATGCCCGGAAGGTACAGAGTGGAAAGTCTACACCATCCACTGATGTAGGTCCCTCTCTTGGGGATTAAAGTTGTGTCGACACAGGCCGATTTTATAGATTAAAGTGGGAAATAAATTTTTTTTTTTTTCGTGGAAGCTAGCAGCAATAACTCGAGCTCTGAAGAAATGCTCGGGTTGAGTTGCAGTGAATCGGTCATTTAGTATTGTTGATAATTAATTTATGAGTTGAAAGTGATACAGTCTTGTGAAAAAATTACTGTTTTTAGTAACCGATTTTTTTTGTAAAAAAATTAATTCGGGGAATTTTAGTGAAATTTTGTTATTCATTAGGAAAATTGAGAATTTTTAGTCGAAACTTAAACTTGATTTTCATTCAACGGATATTTTTTTAATATAAAGACTTTATTGGTTGAACATGTAATTATTTTTTGTTGTGGATTAATTTTTTGTCTCATGTAATTAAAAGATTTTCAGTGAAATAAATAATAAAATGAAAAAAGTAAAAATAAAGAATTCCAATATTTTCAATCCTTAACTGTCAAATGACTGACTTTAATATCAGAATTTTTTTATTATAAAAAAATATAATTTGATGGAATTTTGTTGTTTGTTATATTTTTTATCTCGTGAATTTGTGAGGAAAGAAAATTGTTTTCTTATATATATTATTTTCAACATATTGTTATGTCTAAAGAAAAATAAGATTCACTTAGACAAATCGATTTTGAACTGGATTTTTATTCGCGTTAATTAATTTTAATGAATTTGTGATCTCATGGAATTAAAATACATTTTATTGAAATAAATAGAAAACAAAATCAAAAGAAAGAATTTCCATCCCTCATTTTATTCCAGTCCATTGAATGTTTTGTGATATTAAAAATTATCAAATGACTGATTTTACTATCAGATTTTTTTTAATTAAAAAAAATTAATTTGGAGTTTTATTGTTTGTTTTATTTTTCATCTCGTGAATTTATGAGGAAAGAACATTGGTTTCACGTAGATATTATTTTCAAGATATTTTGATTCATTAAGAAAAATCGACCTCACTTAGTCAAATGGATTTATCGGAATTAGTCGTAATAGAATTTTTATTAGAACCTTAAACTTGATTTTATTCGCGTTGTTAATTAATTTTAATGAATTATTTATCTCATGGAATTAGAATATTTTTTATTGAAGTAAATAGAAAGATTTCAAAATAAGAAGTTCAAGAGATTTTTCTATTAGTTGTAATTTTCATCTCGTGAATTTCGGAGTAAAAAAATTGTTGTCCAATGGATATTATTAAAAAAATATTTTTACTCATTAAAAAAAATAAGATTCACTTAGACAAATGGATGTATCGAAATTAGTGATAATAGAGTTTTAATTCGAAACGTAAACTTGATTTTTATTCGCCGCTAATTAATTTTAATGAATTCTTGATCTCATGGAATTGAAATATTCTATTGAAATAGATGGACAAAAATCGAGAGAAAGAGTTCCACTCGCTCGTCCTATTCCAGTCCATTGAATTCTGTCATCCGAGGGAACAAGAGTAAATACATCTTCAGGTGATAATATTTCACGCTTCAGTGGATCCCTAGACTTGGGGAGAAGTTGTGAGAAATAATCACCAACTCCTGACGAATAAATCAACATTCCTCGGACATTCTTCAATGATCGCTTCATTTTTTCCCTCGTCATCCGCTCGATTATTTTCCTCCCTTACCCAAATATTTAC
Source organism: Diachasma alloeum (assembly GCF_001412515.2). Lineage (NCBI taxonomy): Eukaryota > Metazoa > Arthropoda > Insecta > Hymenoptera > Braconidae > Diachasma > Diachasma alloeum. Next base: position 778,321 of record NW_021680428.1, read on the forward strand.
CTTTCGCCGGACGATCGAACCTCATCATTTCATGTTGACATTGATGCGATACCCGAGGTTTTTGGTTTGTAGAAAGTCTCGAGATGAGCCACAGGGCACACTTGCTCTTGAATCACGTCCTTGATATGATTTCTCTGGGCATGCACGTACATACATTTACGGGGATTCAACTCTGCGCATGAAAAAGAAAATTCCTGGAAAACCTGGCGAATTCTATTGGATTTCTATTGAAAATTCTATTAGTTTCTGGCAGATTCTATTGAAGAATTCCGCCGCTTCACTGCGAGTTTTTCTAATTGTAACGTTTCAATAGAAATTATTTTATAGAGAAAATCAGCAGAATTTAACTTCTTTGAAACATTTTCTATAGGAATTCCTCGACATGAATTTTCAAAGTTTTTTCCTTCCATTTTAATTTTTTTTTTACTAAAAACAATTGAAAAAAGGGAAAATTGAGCTGTGGAATTTCTGTAGAGAATTTAATTTTTTCTATAGAATATTTTCCGTTGAACATTTCTATTGCAAAAAAAGCACAGAATCTGAAAGAATTCTTCAGAGAATTCTGTTGGATTTCTATAGGAAATTCTACTGATTTTTGAAGGAATTCTATTGCAGAATTTCGCAGCTTTCCTCGACAAGAATTTCCCGAGCTTTTCCCCTCCATTATTTTCTTCTTTCATTAAAAAAATCAAATAAAAAATGAGAGAATTTGCACCGAAGAATTTCTGGAAAATATTTCAATAGAATAAGTCGTATAGAAAAATCGAATTCTAGTGATTTTTTTCTATAGAAAATCTTCCATTCAATATTTCTATAGAATAAATAACGCACAGATGAGTTGCAGAATTTTTAATGGATCAACCAAAAACTAATACAAAATCCAAGAGAATTCCCTTGGAGTTCTACAGAATTTCTATTGAACTTCTATTGAAAATGCTATTAATTTTTGACGGAATTCTATTGAAGAATTTTACAGCTTTACTGATTTAATAGAAAATGTCAGAGAGAAACAATTTTATTGAAAAAAAAGAATTTTCTATACAACTTTTTTTATTGAGGTTTTTTCTATAGGAATTCCTGAAATTCCTGTAATTCATTTTAAAAAAAATTCATTCGAGGAATTCCTATAGAAGAATGAATTTTCCCCTGTATTATTTTCTTCTTCCCTCATTAAAAAAAAATCAAACAAAAAAAAGAAAAAAATTGGGCTGAGGAATTTCTATGGAAAATTCCTCAATAGAATAAGAGGCATAAAAAACATTGAATTCCAATGATTTTTTCTACAGAATATCTTCCATTGCACATTTCTATTGAGAAAAAGCGCAGATGACTTCCCGAAATTTTCTACAGAATCTGCCAAAAACGCGAGAAAATCCGCTAGAATTTCCTGCGTCTCAAAGTGTATTCGTCTCTATAATGTTAGGGCGCCTCGAGGTGTGTGCAAGACCCTCAACTCCCGGCGTCCGCCGTTCACCGCGACTCGTTCCAAGAGCCTCGCCCACCAGCGAATGGGGTACAGGGGCTCCAGGAGCCCGGCTCCTTGTCAACCGCGAAGGAAGACGAGAACCCGCTATTCCACTCCAATTTCTTTCGTAAATAATGCACTGAAAGCTCTCCCAACATGCACCCGCTGGCTATAAACCCGCGGTATCCCCTTCCCTCATTTTTATTCCCTCTCGCTCCCCTTTTTTCAATTTTATTCCGTCTTATTATCGTCTCGTGAAAAATGTGATGTAACTGAGGCGTGGTATTCTGTTTTCTTTTTAATTGTCCCTTTCACTTTTCGTTGAAACGAGACATTTATTAATTGTCAGGTTTCAGATGATTCCCGAGGTTTTTTATCGTGTCTGCTTGGTCCCCGTGGGCTTCAGGGGGTTAATGAGGAGATTTGTGGGATTGATACACGGGGAACTCCGGATTTGGAGTTGTTACAGATGTTGAGGAAATTGTTATTCTGAGGAAGACAGTTTTTAAGGGGAAATTTAATCCTGAATGATTGAAATTTTCACTTTTGGCGAGGAACTACTCTGTCGGAAATTTTTGGCTGACATTTCTGACAGACGTGCGGGAAATTCTTGTTAAGCGACAGTTCCACTGGAATTCCAAGGAATTTAATGTAATAATTAGCTCTCTATATGATAAAAATCATAATCGACTTCTGGTGATGAAAATTTGGTACTCAAAATTAGGAATCTAAAATTCAGGGTTAAAGGTCAGATTATAGGTCTAATGGGTCATATTAAGGTTCACAGGATTAAGGGCTAGATTGAGGTTTCGAATGAGTTACAAGGGTCAGATTAAGGGTCACAAGGATCAAGATGAGGGTTAAAAGGGTCTGAGTAAGTGTCACAAGGGTCAAAATAAGTGTCCCAAAGGTCGCAAGGGTCAGATTACAGGTCAAATGGCTCAGATTAAGGGTCATAGGGGTTACAAGATTAAGGGTCGACTTAAGGAGCCAAATAAGGCTCACCAGGGGTCGATTAAGGGTCACAATGGCCAAATTAAGGGTCGAAATAAGGGCCAGAAGGATCAAATTAAGGGTCAAATGGGTCAGATTAAGGGACATAAGGGTCCCAAGGTCAAGGGTCAGCTTGAGGAGCTAAATAAGGCTCACAAGGGTTCGATTAAGGGGCACAATAGCCAGATTAAGGGTCCAAATAAGGGCCACAAGGATCAAATTAAGGATCCAAAGGGTCAGAGTGAGGGTCCACATAAGGGTCATGGGGGTCAACAGCAAAGGGTCTGAAACTAAAGTCACCACGGTCAAAATAAGTGTCGCGAGGGTTAGAATGAGGGTCAGATTAATCCTAATAAGAGTCACAAGGGCTAGATTGAGGATCGCAAAGGGTCAAAATAAAGGTCATGAGGGTTATAATGAGGATCACATGGGGGTTGGCGAGCGGAACGAGCGATTTTCAGTGCTAGGGGGCGTAGCCCCCTAGTATTAAATATAATAATAATATGCAATTATATAATTATTATATTATTTAATATATTATATTATATTATATTATATTATATTATATTATATTATATTAAATAATATTAAATAATATAATAGTTATTCACACTTCCACGAAAAATTCAAGTGAATTAAGGAATTCCCGTCTTCCCGCTGCGAATTCCCGCGGAAATGTCACTCTAAAAAAATTTTTTTCAAATCCCTCACATCTGAATAAAAGCAGACGTCGTCTTTGTTCCTCGTAAACATCGAAAAATCAATGTACAGTACTGGGTATCGGTGGGAGGACCCGAGCGTCGCACTATGCGCCACACACGGGTGATAATCCGTGACGATTATAATTTATTATTCGTACCGTCCCTATGAGGCTCAGTTATTCTCATGTCAGAGTGTTTAAACTACCCACGCGCCAAGCATGCGCGCTTTTTCCACAGTACGAGGTGTATCATACTAGACGCAACCTTGCTGGGGTCTCGATACCTCCACACGGGCACGGGTTACTTTGTCTCACGGACGATTATGCACGATAAAAGCCAATTCACTCATTGCAATCGTGAGAAATACACCGCGGATGGGGCGTCAAATTTATTTATCATCGTAATTAAATGTTTCCAGGCGATGGGGAATTTCACTTCAACCGATGCGAGGCTAATCCGCTTGGAATTTTTGGCATTTCTCGGCAAGGCTGTCATTTCCCAGATGGAAAAATCTATATTTTGAAAAATATATAATATATATAATATATCATTATAATACATTATATAATAATAATAATAATAATAATAATAATAATAATAATAATAATAATAATAATAATAATAATCTAAATATATTATTATTATTATTATTATTATTATTACCCGTGGAGAATATCATATCATTTTATTAAATTCAATGAATTCTGAACATTTTTTTTAGTTATGGTGGGACAATCGATTTTTAAACAATTCAAAAATATAATATATGGACCAATTCCATATATTTTTTTGAATTTATAACCAATTTATAAATTATGTGTTATATATATTATATAATAATAATATAATTATTGAATATAATAATAATATAAATATATTATTATTAATAATATAAATATATTATTATTAATAATATATTATTATAATGATATTATTATTATAATATATTATTATTATTATTATTATTATTATTATTATTATTATTATTATTATTATTATTATTATTATTATTATTATTATATTCAATAATTACATTATTATTTCAAAATGAGATGTGACCCGTAACCTCTCCCTAATTTGGAAGTTTTTTCCTTATCCGCGAGTTCTATTTGATTCGATCCGGATACATGACGCATAAAAATGCGAATTTAGAAGGAGCAAGCGACATTGAGTACGAAAGACTGTGGAATGGATTTAAATACAAATATCGAGGGTAAACCCGTATTCCAAATATAATCCCCCTTTGAAGATGTAAAAATCAATCTCTTCATTAAATCAAGAGGAATAAACCGTTACGCATTGTTTTTACAAATCCAACGGTTTCAAATATTTGGGTAAATTTGCCAGTGAAAGCTGCATACGAGATGAAGGAAAAAAATTCAACGCAGAGAGAAAAATTATTAGACTTTCAGGAATTTTTTATTTTTTTCTCGCAATTTTTATTTCGAATATTTGATTTTTTTTAAATTGAATTCATCCGTTTTTTTAATATCAAAAAAATATATTTATTCGTCGTGAATAAAAATGTAATTGAAAATTTAATTCAACTTTTATGATTTTTTAAAATGAATCCATTCATTTTATTAAAATAAAATGTGGCATTGGGCTGGTAAATTAATTTTTGAGAATGTTCCGCTGAATTAAATTTGAAAAATTTGATGATTGATATTTCGATGAATTCAAGTCCCCATCAACTTTTACAGACAATGTGACCCTAATAAGTGACACACGGAGGAGTTAATACAGCTGTGTACGTATCGACTTGAACCAAAAGACAATGGATGATGACATTTCGGAAGAGAACAAATGCGCATTTCGTGATGCTTCCTCCGCGTCTTTCAACTCCTCCTCCCGTTGAGATATGAATGAATGAAAAGAAATCGGTTGAATTAACATTTTTGATTGGCTCGAGTGTTGAAAAAAAATCTTACGACCAAAAATAAATAACTCGGATCAATTGTATGAAAAAATAATTCGGTTTATTCACACCAAATGAATCGTTTTTTTAATATAAATTAATCAGAAGTGAATGAATGAATTATTTCCCACAACTAAAACATTTTTATTAAAAAATACTATTGAAATGAATAAAAAGTGCTGAATAAAAACGTTTAAATTCATTAATTCATCAATTTTCCATCACTTCTTCGTGTGTTTACCTCGTAAACATTTTTTTCAAGACATTTTCATTTATTAAACCCCAATATTCCGCAAAAAAATGAGATTTACCCAAAGAAATGCTTCATTTCACTAGAATAAATGAGATCATTTCCATCAATGAATGAACGAGTGAATTATTCCCTACGATTAAAAAATTTTCATCAAAAAATCCCCTTGAAATGAATAAAAAACGTTGAATAAAGAACTTTGGAGATGCAGCGAGTGCCGAACGAGAGGACGACGACAATGGTTCTCACGGGAGGCTACAACAGTTGCTCGGAGATGGCAGATTGTTGAATGAGAAAAATAAAAGGTGGAGTTGTATGTGAAAAGGAAGATAGAACGTGAGGCTGAGGTAGAGATATCACTGATCAGGACTACTTGATGCTCTCGACTCGCCCGAGAGGGGGGAGGGGGGGGGGTAATTTTCTAAGAGTAGAGTTTGCAGAAATTACTTCTTGGGCTGGCGGATATCCGAGTTTGCGAAATGAAATGAAAGGAGTCCGCTAGCTGGAGAGTGGATGAACCAATCATTTTTCCTCTTGATTTAAGGCTGATGGAGGAGTTTAAAATTCGCGTTGGGATGGGGGGGGGGGGG
>NW_021680428.1:784247-800064 GCF_001412515.2 Diachasma alloeum
ATACGAACTCTTGGGAGAAATTGAGGTGTAGTGGTGAATAATGGGGACTGTGGGATTTTTTTAGCTGAAGTTGGAGTGTTTTTGGGGAATTTCGTGATTTGAGGGGAAATCAATGGAAATGGCCAATTTTAGTTGAATTATTCCGAGAAAATTAATGGAAGTTACGGGAATTCAGGTGAATATATTTTTGGAGGTTCAATGAATTGAAAATTCACCTGAATTTTGTACTGAATTTTGTTTTTAATGAAAATTCAAGTAAGAAGTTATGATTTTTTGAATGAAATTTCCGGAATTCTCTGAGAATTCATATAAATTAGAGAAATTCAAATTAAAATGTCCCTGAAGTTTCAGTTGATTGAAAAATTCCATAAGTTGCGGAATTCTCATCTTCTTGCATTCTTAAGAATTTTAAAGGGCTCAATCTTCAAATTTGAGTCAATTATTTGACTAAAATATTAATTAGTTAACTAAATTAATCCTTGAAAATGAAGAAAAAAAATGTCAAACAAAAATAATTCCCAAATTGATGAAAAAATTAATGAAAATTTTAAATTTCAATTCAATTATTCCTTGAAAATTCATGAAAATCGGGGAAATTCAAATTAAAATGCCCCTGAATTCTGAATTAATTAAAAATCTCAAGTAAGTTGAGGAATTCTCGTGTTCCTACTGCATTATTAAAATTTTCAAACCGCTCAATCTTCAAATTTGAGCGCATCCCCTAAAATATTAATTAATTAAGTAAATTAATTCTTGAAATAAAAAATATGTAAAATAAAAATAATCAATTACAAAAACAATCATCATCAAAACAATGATTATTGTTGTTCTGAATAAAATAAACAACCCCTACGGACGCACCTCGACGTTTAATTATTTATCAATGACTGGAATCAGCAGGTGGAGACATAACTTTTACCCAGCACTCACTGTCCAAAAAAAAAAAACACCATTCAGGTCAATTGCATAACGCCCGACCCATTTTTGCACCCCGTCAACACCCGAACGTACAAGTAGAATCTCACGATGCTCTTTGTCAAATTAATGAAGATCTACGGGGGGAAAATAGTCTCTTACACAATCTCTCTCCTCTCCGCTCCTCTCCTCTCTTCTCCCACTCCCCCTGGATCTTCCAGCATCGTTCGATACGTCAGTTGTCCGTGGACATCGACTTCCCGATCCTCTGTTCCAGATGAATAAGAAAGGAAACGGTGGCGATACGGTTCTCCCTTTTATTCCCCCCCACGGGCGACAATCGAGTTTCTCTTTCGTACGTCAAGATCCCACGTTTCATTCGTTACCTTGATATCGGGGAGAATGAGGAATAATAAAATTGTCAACTCGGGTCGTCGACTTCTAACAAAAATAGACATGAATAATGCATTTTGTGATCTATTTCTTTTCCCCGTCTTTCGCGGAATTATTTGAAGTTGAGGGGAAAATGGGGGGAAAGGATTTTTTTTTTTTTTGAATTAATTTCAGCGGAATTTTTCGGAAATGAACAATTGAAATTTCAAATGTCGCTGAAAAGTGAGTGAAGTTTCAGTTATTTGAAAGTTTAAGAATATATTCATCTGGATTTTTATAATTTCTGTCAATTTTCGTGGAATAATTGAACTAAAATTTACAGTTTCCATTTATCTAGAAAAAAAATTTAATTTTGAGTGACAAAATTCTTTGAAATTATAGTGGAAAAATAGAGTGATGAAAATTCAAAAGAAATGTACGGGAAATGAATGAATATTCGAAATAATAATTTTCATGGGAGAATTGAGATCACGTCTATTTTTGTTTTTTTCTCAGCTAAATAACAAGTGATTTTATATTTTATAAATAAATAATTGGAGTTGTTTATAAAATGGATTTTAAAATGAGGAATAATAAACTTGTCAACTCGGGTCGTCGACTTCTAACAAAAATAGACATGAATAATGCATTTTGTGATCTATTTCTTTTCCCCGTCTTTCGCGGAATTATTTGAAGTTGAGGGGAAAATGGGGGGAAAGGATTTTTTTTTTTTTTGGAATTAATTTCAGCGGAATTTTTCGGAAATGAACAATTGACATTTCAAATTTCACTGAAAATTGAGTGAAGTTTCAGTTATTTGAAAATTCAAGAATATATTCATCTGGATTTTTATAATTTCTGTCAATTTTCGTGGAATAATTGAACTAAAATTTACAGTTTCCATTTATCTAGAAAAAAAATTTAATTTTGAGTGACAAAATTCTTTGAAATTATAGTGGAAAAATAGAGTGATGAAAATTCAAAAGAAATGTACGGGAAATGAATGAATATTCGAAATAATAATTTTCATGGGAGAATTGAGATCACGTCTATTTTTGTTTTTTTCTCAGCTAAATAACAAGTGATTTTATATTTTATAAATAAATAATTGGAGTTGTTTATAAAATGGATTTTAAAATGAGGAATAATAAACTTGTCAACTCGGGTCGTCGACTTCTAACAAAAATAGACATGAATAATGCATTTTGTGATCTATTTCTTTTCCCCGTCTTTCGCGGAATTATTTGAAGTTGAGGGGAAAATGGGGGGAAAGGATTTTTTTTTTTTTTGGAATTAATTTCAGCGGAATTTTTCGGAAATGAACAATTGACATTTCAAATTTCACTGAAAATTGAGTGAAGTTTCAGTTATTTGAAAATTCAAGAATATATTCATCTGGATTTTTATAATTTCTGTCAATTTTCGTGGAATAATTGAACTAAAATTTACAGTTTCCATTTATCTAGAAAAAAAATTTAATTTTGAGTGACAAAATTCTTTGAAATTATAGTGGAAAAATAGGGTGATAAAAATTCAAATGGAATATACTGGAAATGAATGAATATTCGAAATAATAATTTTTCAGAATTGACCTGAAATTTCATCCAAAAATTACAAGTGATTTTATATTTTATAAATAAATAATTGAAGTTGTTTATAAAATGTCTTTTAACAAATCCAAAATTCCTAAAATTTTCAATTCCTCAAATCTAAATTGAAATCTTAATTTAAAAAAATTCTTTTTATTTCCAAAATTAAAAATTTTAGGAATAAAAAATACAATTCGTACCAGCGGAAGCAGATCACCTCTATTTTTAATTTTTCGTTGTCATTTCATTCGTCATTCGAATGAAGTCATCATTTTCCCCACAATTTTTAATAATTTTATCTCCACCCAAATTACCAATAAATAAATGTTCAAAAATGAGTATTTCCAATAAAAAAAAAATTAAAACCAAAAACCAAGAAGAAGGAGGTAACTATTGCGTCGACTAAAAAACGATGATTTCGTCGTACTGCGTGAATATTTCATGAGCCACAAGGGAAGCGCGCGAGCAAGACCGAGAAATCACAACGAGATCAGCGGTAAAATGTACCAACGCGCGAAGTAGCGAGGAAGAAAGAGGAAAAAAAATGACTTGAGAGAGTTTAAGGGGGGAATAAAAAGCATTGACGAAGGTTACTGCTGATGTTAAACATGAAAGATTATCCATGCAGATTCAGGCCACTGTTTATAACCCCGGGGCCGACAACCGCACGGAAAAATTCATGAAAATCAATTCAATTTTCAATGATTGTGTCGACAATTTATACGTCGATTCTGATTGATGAGGATATGTGTTACACCGTGAACTCATTTTTGTGGGTAAACAAAAATACTAGATCTCGAACATTGAATGGGAAACAATTGATCGTAAATTTCCGAAAAATCAATTTTTTTAAACAAAAAACATTTTTGTGAGGATTTTAAGAGAATGAATATTGCGAGTTATTTTATTGAGATGAGGACAGTTTACGTGATATAAAAAACAGATCCGTTTTGCCCCAACATCTTTCAAAAAATCTCTTAAAATGAGAGAGGGGTAAAATGGGCTGTTTTGATGAGGAAAAAGCGAATTTCAAAATTTTTGAGAGGAATATTTTTAATTTTTGTCTGATTTAGGACTGGGAGCTTACGAAATCCTCATGAATTAAGGATATTCAGGTGTGTTTTACAGTTTAGTACAGACGACACTATAGATTCAGCCAGAAGTGGTAAAACGGTTTAAGTCGACTCATCTCCCAGTTGAGTTTTTGAGGAATATTTCCGAATCTATGGGAGATACCGAAATTTTCGTAATTACATTTGTTGTAGCTCTCAATCAGCTCTACAAAAAAGGTTATAAGAAAAATTTTGCTATCTCCCTTAGATTCCGAGATATTCATTGAAATTAAAAAAATGATGTGATGATTGGTAATTTAAATTTCTCAATTATTGGTTGATAAAATAATTCGCAATTTGAGTATTTAAATCGACGGTTAATTTAATAATCAAAGAATTGGTGAGTAAAATTAACAATTAACTCATTCAAAATTTTACTTTAATTAAAAATTATGATTATGCCGAACAAACGATTTTCATTGTGAAAATTGATTGTTCATAAATTATTTATAAAAAATGCCGATAATTTTCAAAAATTGCTATTTTCAAATGCTTTCATCAATTTTTCTCCGAAAGTAAAATTTACATTTTTTTCAGATATTTAAAACGTTTTCTAACGGTTCAATATCGAGATTAAAATTCCGACCTGCAAAATTAAAATAATAAAATCATTGTAAAATGTCCGGAAATTGAGGGTCAAATGGGGCTCAAAAGAGAGGTCCGGAAAAAATAGCCAAAACACTTGGAGAAATCAATTTTAAACTCTTAGAGCGAAATACTTTCAATCCCGCCTAATTTAAAATTAGAACAAAGCGTCAGCCTCTCGAAAAATCGAGATAAGCATCACGAAATCGAGGTGAAATGAATCGAGATCATTGGACACTAACGGTACACACCGAATTCTATTGTCCAGCCGATCGGAGATACCTCTCACCTCCCAGTATTTTCAAATTCCCGTGATTTATATCCCACGTGCTCACAAAATACCCGTCAAACTCTCCTCTCGTCTTTCCCGGTGAATTCTTTCCTCCCACCGATGACAATTCATTTTTATTGCCACGTTTTACGCCAGCCGGGAGGGATCACAGAAGTCCTCCGCATCATTGTTAACTTATGCGCTTGAGAATTTCTCACGATTGTCCTCCTCATTCTTGTAATAGTCGGGTATTCAAAATAGCGCGTTTACTCGTCCTGTTGGCGCAATTTAGGAGAACAAAAACGTCGGACGAGAGTTGAAAAGTGGAAAGAGTTTTGTGAATGAATGACAAATTGAGGTATTAAATGGTGAATAGCGTTGGACTTTTAGGATATTTCAGAGGAAATTTCTGGGGTATTTCTTGGGAATTTTCATTAAGTGATCGTTTCATTGAAAATTTATAATTTAGTGAATAATTCTTGTGGAATTTTTCATTTTAGCTCATCTATTTCGTGAAAATTCATGGAAATCAGGAAAATTCAGATAAATATATTTCTGGAGTTTCAAATAATTAAAATTTCAAGTAAAAAGTTGAGAATTTTCGTCTGAAATCTCCAGAATTTTTAGAAAATTTTTATCAGGTGACAGTTCTACTAAAATTTCGTCTGAAAAAATTCACTGTTTGAAGGAAAAATCAACGCAAACTGTCATTTCCAGTTCAAGAAATCAGGAAAAAAGCAATAAATATATTCCCGCTCTCTGAATTTATTGAAATTTCAGCGTTATTTTGAATAAACCTCGCACATTTCGCTCGAAAATTCACAACTTGATGAAAAAAGTCGACACAAACGGTCAATTTTAGTTCAAATACCCCTTAAAACCCCGTGGAAATCCCATAAATTCACTTAAATCTGTAAATTCCATTAAATTTTCCATGAAATTTCATTAAATTTCCACTGAAATGAAAAATTTCCTCATTTTTCCTCGTTTTTCCCGAGAAATTTCAATTATCCCCAACTGTCAAAACTATTAACGAAATCCCTCTTGAAATTCCCTTCGAAAAAACTCCCACACTGTCAAAAATTTCTTGAAATTTCAGTCGCAGATTCATCTGAACTTTCAATGTTGAGTTTCAATTTAATTTCAAATGAAAATGTTCATAAAAATTCTCATTCATTCGAGAATTACTTGAATATTCAAGAAATTGACTGATTCTTCAGTGGAGAAATATACAAAAATTTCAAATAACTCCGGCGTTTTTAAACATGAAATATTTTCCATGAAATTTCAAGTGAAAAAGCTTGAATTATGGAAAAAATGTTTATGAAATTTCAAGTTTTAGGTAAAATTCATGAGTTTTCAGGGGGAGTGAGCTGTAAATTTCACGACTTGATTGAATTTCCAACGGAACATGAAAATCCAGAACCAAAATGACCTAAATTTTCAATTTTCCCCAGAATTTTCACGGAAAAATTTACCTGAAAAATCGAGTATTTTATTGATTTCCAGATCATTTGAACAGAAAATCAATGAAATATTTGATTTTTCAACGTCAGAATTTCCTGAAACTCCAGTGGAAATTAAACACGATAGAAAATTTCAGGATTTGTGCAACAACAATTCAAATATCTCTCCCAGGGGATGCCCCTGAATTTATGACCGAGGAAGTCTGCGCGGGAGTGTTCGGAGGCCTCACCGTCTGGATGCCAACCGGGTAAACACGCCGTCCGTGTGCTGCAAGGATGAACGTGGGCGACACGATTTTCCCTGCCCCAAAGGAATACATTGAGAAACCTCACGCGATTTCCCAATCGAAAACAAAAAATAAAAACTCCCCGATAACATCAAGACCGATCAAATCAAGCGATTCGAAATTAATCACCCGACCTAACTAGGCCGAATTCCCGCGATAACCTAATGAATTATAATCACAACGGGACAGGGGCATCAATCAGCGGTACCACGTCTCAATCCTCAAACCTCATGTTCCTCCACTTCATAAATATTCAGCGGGCCGTTGGCTCCCCGCGACGAAATAAAATCAACTGACGAAGTCATCTAATAAAATTTACCTTCTCCGTCATTCCATAACGGGCACCAGCTGCCGATTGATAAAGATCACTAACACCTTGTCTCGCTTCACCAGATAAACCAGAAACCAAAAACCAAAATATCCCAGTGCACAGTCAGTGATAAAGCACGTGTTATCTCCAAGCACTTCACTGTTCCTCAAAACACCGAGTAAAACCAGAATGTTTTCATGATTCAGACAGGCACTAGTCACCAACCTCACTCTGTCAATTACCAAAAAACTCAGTCTCAACGAGACCGAAATCACAATCCTCTTCGGTATCCCAGAGGTATCCACGTGTCGTCAGGACAGACGAGTCCTGACTGATGCCCCGTTCGCTGGCATTAGTCAACAAACGAAGCGCAAACCCCCCAAAAAAGCCTGGAAATCCCTGGCTGTTGCACGTTACACACTCGCCTCGACAACTGCTGAGCCAAAGTATGAGGAGACGGTGAAGGATTGAATGAAGGTGGTGGTTGTATCGAGGAGTAGGAATTGTAGTCTCGAAAGAATATCGCAAATGCGGGCAACTTGGGCGGGGATAGGTTGAGCCCGATGTTACGGGTGGGTTTTCAAAGTAGGTAGCCCCAGCCAGACTAAGACAATTCCCGGCTGAATGTTGTCTTATTTTTCGCCCACCCCACCCCGCCAGTTATTCCAGCGATTCTGGTGTACCGTTGTGGAATAACACCGATATACGTTGGTAAGGTAAGTACTCAACAACTAAGAGGTATATGTTGGATGGAGTAGCCAGCAGCCGAGGCACAAATCCCAAGCACCACGCCGGCACGCGACCTGTCCCTCCCTCTCCTTTGATGCCTCACCAGCTAGATCACCTCTTACCATCTCTCTTGGTCTCTTCAATTCTTCGTTGATACTTGCTTGGTGTGGTCCCTTCTATATTTTACCACTCCTGCTAACGCCCAGCCTCCCAACTCGTGAGCTTGTGCTCCCCCCCTCCCACAGATGAGTCCCCTCTCTGGTATCAAGCCTCCCACCGGTTTTCCTTTATTCTCACTCCACACACCCGATACAGCACACAGATGAGAGTTCTCATCGTGAACCTCCCAGATACACTAATTCACATTTGCAACTGTACCGGGACCCCACTCTTGCCTGAGTTGCTCTTCTATCGGCGAGTGGAGTGGAGACTGAAAGGAAAAAGGATTGGTAACTTTAGTCGTTGCAGGGCGTCACACCGAGAAGCATCACCAGTTCAGGGATTAATCCTTGAAATGGTTAGATGAATGTGGAGACGATTGAAGATTGAGATTTCGTTGACAATAAAGCTGAAGCTGGCGACAGATTCGCTGCCAATTTGGTCTCATGGCATGTCTCCGAATACCTTTGAAGGATTGACAAGAACATCGCATGTTGCTTTCCTGAAAACGTCAATTTGGTTTTTGATCTCCTGAGGATCAAGCTTCAACGCTTTTAGGTTACTCTCCTCTCAAAGGTTTAGTCACTTTAGACGAGTGCTGCTTTCCTGGAGACATAAATTAGGTTTTTGACTTCCTAAGGCTAACGTTTTTACACTCTTCTCTCGAAGGATTGGTAACTTTAGTCTTCGCAGGGCGTCACAGCGAGAAGCATCACAGCTTGAAGGATTAATCGTTGAAATGTTTAGATGAATGTGGAGACGATTGAGGATTGAGATTTCGCTGACAATGCAGCTGACTCTGGCGATAGGTTCACTGCCAATTTGGTCTTATGCTACGTCTCCAAATACCTTTGAAGAACGTACAAGAACATCGCATGTTGCTTTCCTGGAGACGTCAATTAGGTTTTTGACTTGCTAAGGATCAAGTTTTTACCCCGAGGATCAAGTTTTTACGCTCTTCTCTCAAAGGCTCTTCTCTCAAAGGAGTCACACCGAGAAGCATCATGAGTTTAGGGATTAATCCTTGAAAGGTTTAGATGAATGTGGAGACGACGAACATTGAGACTCCGTTGACGATGAAGCTGAATCCAACGATAGCTGCAATTTAGGGAGATCTAGGGGTGTACAGATAGTTTCAAGTCATGAGCTAATTTGGTCTCATGACATCATGAAACAACATCGCATATTGCTTTCCTACAGACCTCAATTAGGTTTTTGACTTCCTAAGGATCAAGTTTTAATGCTTTTAGGTTACTCTTCTCTCAAAGGATTGGCAACTTCAGTCGTTGCAGGGCGTCAATTTATAGGAACATCGAATCTTGCTTTGCTGAAGACATCAATTAGGCTTTTGACTTCCTCCTGATCAAGTTTTAGCGCTTTTAGGTAACTCTTCCCTCAAAGGATTCACGAGTTCAGGAATTAATCATTCTCTTAACACGTCTCCAAACACCTTTGAAGGTCTTACAAGAACATCGACTGCTGCTTGATATCGCGAATCACTTCCTGGAGACATCAATTAGGAAAATAATCGGCCTCGAACTCGTTTCGGTTTTCGACTTCCTGATGGTCAAGTTTCTACGCTTTTAGGTTGGTTTTTATTGGTCCGGGGAAGCTGAGGCCAATTAGGATGGTGATTTAGTTGGCTACGGCCTCCGGGAGCTTCCGGTTTTCTTGCCCATCGTGACATGATTTAAAGACATGGAAAGTTCATGCGAAACACGGGAGCTTGTCGAGGGTCAGTTGCATGGCATCTCGCGGGGTTTCGCGAAAAAAATTTATGCATGAGATTACTTCGTGTCCTCGAGAAATACTTCATTTGAACCAAATAATTTTAATTTTAACCATTAATTTTGATTTTCAAATTATTTGAGAACTATCAAATCCATTCAACTCAATTCTATTAATAGAATGAACTAATCATTTCAGTAATTGAAACATTTTCATACAAATAAATTGATAAATTGTTTAATTTGTAAAAATTGATGAAAATGTGAAAATTTCAAATGAAGTTTTATTCAATTGAAATTCAAATGCATCATTTCTCTGATTGCAAGACGATGAGGAACCGGTAATTTGTCCTCGGTGAAGTTTTGTCATTCTCTTGGAATATTAAACCACTCCGGTGTACCAGTTTTGAGTAATCGAGATTGTAAATTGAGGAGGTAAGTACACCAGATCTTCTGGGAGCTATATCGGATCAGTAGATATTCGTGCTCCATCGTTTTGATTCACCTCTATTCGCCTTCAACTGTTGCCTATCTTGCGCAATTTGTACGAGAGGAGATCTAGAGCGTCTTGACACAGTTATTACCCGATTCCTGGGCGTTTCGAGTGAGAGCGGAGGTGGAAAAAAAATATATATATACGGAATTGAAGATGACAAAAAAGTTGACTTACCGAAAGAACGATCGATGAGGAACCGTTTCTTCCAGTGTTTTTTCCGCCGCTTTTTTCCTCTCTGCGTGACATTTCGACATGCTCTCGATCCAGACCGCACGTGCAGGTGGACCATAAAAATGAGACTGCAACAAAAAAAAAAAATTGGAAAAAGTGGATCAGAGGGAAGACAAACGTTTATCTAATCAATGAGATGTTTATGCCTCCATTGTAGTCGCCACAATGTAATCTGAAGTGGATGCGGAAAAAATTGCATCAGCGTGCGACAATTCGACGAGAGGAGATTGTGGAAGGGAGTATTGTTGATCAATCGATATGTTATGAGATCGCACGCTCAGGGCTTTCTGGGGTGATGGCTGGGGCATCAGAAATTCAATGATTGAAGCGAAATTTGCAATTGAATTTTTTCCGTAATTTACGAATTAATCATCCTTTCTATGAAAAAAAGCATGGGCATCTCGAACGAGTGGGGAAAGTAAGGCTGTTTTCATGAGTGCAATCGCCTTGCGTCGAATTTTCATGAAGCCCGCCTGACAAACAGAAGAGAATTGAATGCCGTTCTATGAAACATGAATAAACGACAGCTGATGAACTGGGAGATATAATTCTCATCGGTCGTATTGATTTTCGCAATGAGAATGATTATTATTGATCAATTAAAAAAGAGAATATCGAATCTGTCATTAATTTTTCCGTGAAATTCTGAATTTTAAGTGACAAATTCCTTTGAAATTCCAGCGGAACTAGAATTCGCAATTGAAAAAATTTTCCGTAAATACCAATTAAAAATCGTGTCTAAAAAAAATGATTGTAATTATGGAATTGCAACATGAGCAAATCATTTATCAGAACATGAAACTTGAACACTCGCATTGCTTTTGAATTGAAAAAAGGAATATGAAAAACCTCAACGCCAGTCTTCAATAAAAAAATCCCAAAGCATGATTCCCCAATTTCCCAAGCAAATACTTCCCTGAAGTATCAGCAAGCCGAAGTACCAGCGAGTGACCCAAATATTCCCCGTCCAAATCGCCTCATTCGCGAGACGATTCGGCGAGGCCTCCCCTGACACCCGAGATTTACGTTTGTTGAATGTGGAATTGGCCAGCGGGACAACAAAGCAGTGTTTTTTAAAAGGAAGATTTAAAGCCATCTCGCGGCGAGATGCTGTCTGCGCCAAATATCCAAACTTCACAGAGTGGAAAAGGTTTCACCGGGTGAGGAAAGTCCCCCGACGATAAATCATTCCGCTCCATTGCCTAATTTATTGAGTAATTTTGTTTGTCCGAGGGCACAAAAGAAATTGAAAACACCAAGAGCGGTGAAATTGAATCATTCAGGCATTCTTTGATCATTAACAGAGCCGTTCACGACCTTTTGACTAAAACTGACTCAAGGCGTCGTCACGTGGGCTGTTTGAAATTTTCCACGGTAGCTTTATTAGGATTTACATCGTGCCTACACCCCGAGATCCTGGTTCGAGTGAATTTCAGAATAGTTACATATTCTCAAAACGTATTTTGTCGAGATAAAAAGTGTCCTCTTGCGAAAGCCACCGCGGGTTCCCTTGAATCCTTCAGTATTTTTCACGCGGATTAAAATGGGAGTATTCTCCACCACAAAAGGCATCTCACGTCGACCCAGTTATCCCCCAACAGTATCTCTATTAGGATTGCTGGTGCGCGCCCCCGACACCCGGCCATTGCAACTGAGTTTGATGGGCCAAGAGGCGTCACTTCCAGTATTTACGAACACGAGAGTCTTGCAAAAGTTTCTGGTGTTTTTGCTTCCGAAAGGAAGCATTGTAATCGCTCAATTTTAAGTTTAGCATTTTTTCTTTAATTTCACGCCAATAAATCGAATTGAATAATTTTTTTCAAATTTTTGTACTGTTGAGCCCTATCCATCGAAATTAATTCAAATGTCATCCATATATCATTTTTAATTCATACTGAAGGCCTAGGCGCTGACTAGGCCCCGACTAGGCTCTGACTAGGCGCTGACTAGGCGCTGACTAGGCCCAGCCTAGCCCCCTTATAAGGCTAAACCAACAATTTCACGCATACGTAACCACAAAATAGTGGAATAACATTAGATTCTCATCACGATTTGACCTTCAACCGCCAATTTTTTCGATAAAGACATCAGACTTCAGCAACAAAATTAGCAGAAGGCGAATTTTACCGGAGAATCGTAATCTTGACACCTCGAAGGCATCTTATCGAAACAATCAATTTATGTGTCTACATGAATTCCAACATCTCTTCAAACCGGAGATCGCGTCCTCAACGTGGGCGTACCATAATGACGAATCTGCACAACGAAACGCGTGGCTCACACGTGTCCTCTGAAGACTCTCGTGTCATTATAGGCCAACGAAAATACATTCTCAAATAAATAAATAAATGAATAAATAATTAAATAAATGAATGACAAGATTCTGAATATCTCTGAATTGTTTTTAAATATTGTAAAAATATTCTCCACAAAGTATTAAATTTTACACTTGAACGACCCCGGAAAACTCAACAACTTCCAGAATAATAACATAACGAAGACCCTTTCGGGATTGGTTAACAAACCGTTACATTACAAAGTGGGAGGAGCACAACCGGCACGTGAATATCCGCAAACATGCCATCCATGCATAATGCAGGCTAACCTACGTAACTGTCATCGACGATGCACATTGCCGTCATTCTCACTTGTATCAAAACACCCATGCATGAGGAGACAGTGAGCGTAGGGTATTCCAACGGACTCAAATCCTGGGGGTCGAATCCACTTATAATCGTCGAGGATGGGAGAAGAGAGAGGGAAGGACGTTGGGATTATTTGAATGTCACTTAACAATCGCCGGGAATTATTTGTCAACTTTATTCTGCGCGTGAGTGGTGACACAATGTGCATTATGTTGCGTCAATCATTGGGGGGCTCTCTCTCACGACCCGATGGGACTATATACCCATAAATTCACGATTATATCCTTGACTTTGATCATCACTGAATTGCCGTGATATGATTGAAGAAGAGAAATTGAGTGGATGAAGTGAGATGGAGCGTTTGAGTGGAATATTATGTGATGGGGGGGCTTCGCCCCCTGCGCGACAGTAAGGGGGGGCTGCGCCCCTCCCTCAGTTGCCGTCGCGACTGTGCGGGGGCGACCGCTTCATTTTTATATAAAAAGGATGTATGAAGAGATATAAACACATTTATTTTGAAAAATAATGACTCTAAAATAAAAAATTATAATAAATAACATTCATAAAAAACATGAAAATTCTTGAATTTTTACTCATGAATTTTCTTCTGCATCTATGTGTCGATGGAATGTGCAGAAGAAAACCGATGGGACTATAGACCCATAAATCCTCGATTATATCATTGACTTTGATCATCTCACTAATGGAATGATGAAAATATTCCATACTCATTACTGAATTTATGTAATAACATAATTGAAGAAGAGAAATTGAGTGGATGAAGTGAGATGGAGCGTTTGAATGGAATATTATGTCATGGGGGGGCTTCGCCCCCCGCGTGCTAGTAAGGGGGGCTCAGCCCCTCCCTCGCTAGCGGTCACGACTGTGCGGGTGCAACCGTTTCATTTTTATATAAAAAAACTATATGTAGAGATATGAAAACATTTATTTAAAAAATAATAATAACTCCATTCACTGTTGAAAATTTTTGTTTTTCGGTTCAATTACTCTACTAAAATTAATAGAGAACAGGAAAATTCTCGAATTTTCATTTATGAATTTTCTTTTGCATACATGCATCGACACAATATGCATTATATTACGTCAATCATTGTGGTTTTCTCTCACGACCCGATGTGACTCGATTATATCCTTGACTTTGATCATCTCACCAATGGAATGATGAAAATATTCCGTCCTCATTATGGAATTCCCGTGATAACATAATTGAAAAAGAGAAATTAAGTGAATGAAGTGAAATGATGCTTTTGAAGGTCACCGCTACGGTCTAATAGCCCACAAATGACAGATGGATTTTTAATGATCTATCGGTAGTCCATTATGGATAATGAAACAGTGAAAGATCGACTAATAATTGTGACGAAATAATTTCACCAATGATCATTGGAGATTTGTGTCGAGTCATCTGTTCTGATTTTATAAAAAGTGACATTGCCTAATTTAATAATCTTTTGTCACAATTTTTTTTTTCATCGCCGACAAATCGATAAAAAAAAATATATTGGGGTCGCGATCGGCAAAACATTAGCGCCAATCACTCAAGCGTAATGCTTAAGGATGACTAAACAAGAGAATCAAGTTGAAAACATTAGCGTTTGATGCTGGCATCTGGACAAGGTCTCGGTGCTGTATACGACTCCTAATGTCCGGGACAATGCTCGATCGCCTTGGCGATTTAAACGCACACAATGTGCGAGCGTTTATGTCGATCAACAAGTTGTACGTCAAACCTTTTAATGCTAATATTGCAGAAAAACGTGACGAGGCACTACCAGTTTTGTTGGTTACTTGATTAATTTACTTTTCTGGTGGGATTTTGTTGATGAGCATCTGTGGCCAGCTGGCGTCTCTGGTAATCCGGCGGTCTTTGTGGGGGTTTTAGTCAGCGATTTGGTATTTTAGCGATTGGCGAAATGAAAATGTCGGGGGTCATGACATCATTGACCAGTGGACAAAGCAATGAAGATGAATTAAGCCCTTGCGAACGTAATTTTAGGCTATGCCACTGGGTGCCCCGCCCCCTGCTCGCATCGCTCGCCAGCAACGGGGGAAGCTCCGCCCCTCGCTCGCTTCGCTCTCGCCTCTTTATAGATTTATTGTAAATTAGAATAATTCTCTATTGATTGTTAATTTTTTTAAAGGATTTTCATCATTGAAAATTCGAATTTCATGAAAAAAATAAATGGAAACTGTAAATTTCAGTATATTATGTTCCTTGGGGCTCCGCCCCCTGCTCGCTTCGCTCGCTAACGGGGGAAGCCCCGCCCCTCGCTCACTTCGCTCTCGGCTCTTCATTTTAAATTATAAAAACTCGCTATCAACTGTTAAATTTTTTTCAAAAATTTTCATCATTGAAAATTGTAAATTTTATTACAATTATTCCCCGAAAATTAACAAAAATCAGGAAAATTCAAGCCAATCAATGATTTCCATTGAATTTCCACTAAAATTTGAAATGTAATTGTTCCCCTCAATCCAATTCAAAATTCTAAATAAATAATCTATAAGATTTAATGTATTTCAAGCAGTATAATCCATCATGAAGTGATATCTGATTTAGTTCCCACAAAATAATCGATTGTCAGAAGCAATTTCTAATGCCTCATCGTCTGAAAAATGACAGCTCCATAATTTTCATCGATTCTTTCTTCCCAACGCAGGTGAATACATCGCCATACTCGGTTATAATGCCACCTGGACGGTGAATAAAAAAACCAACGACAGAATCCCAAAGTCGCACTTAATGTCAATGACGCTCATGTCGAATTATACGCAGGCAATTACCCGCGTAATAATTCCTTTTTCCATCGTTCTGGTAGCGTCTCAAGTGTGGTCGTGTCTCGTCATAGCCACTGTGACTCCTCAACATGTGGAAAATCAGGGGGAGGAGTGGGGGGGGGGG
>NW_021680428.1:800144-808121 GCF_001412515.2 Diachasma alloeum
GGGGGGGGGGGGAAGCGGGCTCTTGCGCCTTCCTGTAATGGGGCTAACCCGTAAACGGTTTGGATGCTCTCTGGCCCATAAATGGAATGCCACGGTAGTGGAGCGTATCAGGAGTTGGCATCCAAGCTCTCGCGCATTTTGCCCCTCACGTACACTAAATCGCAGTGTCTGTCCTAACACGTGTGGGAAGAATGTGGAATTATCGTGTTGTGGAATGAGGCAACCCCGAGATTCCGTTTGAGCTGTGATAGTGAACTGAGAGGAAAAAAAATTATCCAATATCACGAAAATAATTTGTTGAGCCGAGGGAGTAGCACATGTGTTGGATTAATTCGAAGGGCTGCAACCAGTGAAATACAATAAATCTCTCCAAGTCCGTTCGAGTAAACCATCTATTTTTTTTTAGAAATCACACAGTTGAAAATTTTGGCGGAATTCTCCGGGTCAAGAGCTTGAATTTTATTTGAGGGGGAAAAAGTCAATGAAATTTCCCTGAATTCAGAATTTCCCTCAATTCCCCTGAATTTTCAGGCAATTCGTTTAAAATTCTAGAAAATCCAGGAATTTTTAAAGTAATTTCCTGAAAATTCGGAGGAATCTGGAATTTATAGAGACATTTCTGTGAATTTTCAAGATTTTTCATTAATTTCCCCGGAATAATTCAACTGAAATTGACAGTTCTCACGGATTTCTCCATGAAATTATGAATTTTCAATAAAAAAAATTCCAGAATTCAAGCAATTCCCAGAATTTTAAAAGAATAAAAAAAATGAATTAAATTAAATGAAATAAATTGATAAAAAAATTAATTTGATCAATTAATGAATGAATTAAATTTAATTAATTAAATTAATTTTTTCTAATTTTTTTAAGATCTCTGAAAATCCAGAGAAACCTGAAATTCAAATAAAATTATGAATATCCAATGGCAAAATTCCTTTAAATTTCAGCGCAAAATTTCCCCCATTGCATTAGCCGAACCACCAAAATTATCCCCCAGAGATTAATAAAAATCCGTTAAATGTCTCCCAGCTGTAACATTATTCCGCATTATCGCATGGGTGGGGTTTTCTCTTCTCGCCTCGTCCTCGGTTTTACTTTCTAAGTCCGCCTCCTGCCCCCCCCCTCCCCCCATTAAAAGAATCCCCAAGTCTGATCCTTGCGTTGAGGACGAAAAATCCGTCTTTTTCCGGAGGACTTGTCCCTCTCCTCTCACTTACGCCTTCACAGATCGAGTTCTGCGGGCTCGTTGCACTGTATCTCGACATTTCTAAGTGTAGACAGTACCCCGTTTTCCTTTTTTTTATTCATCTCATTTTTACGGATTATTTTTTTCCCTCTTTTTTTTTTTCTTTCAACTTTTGCAGCTCCAAGTTACCGGTTGAACGTGTGTGAGCGGAGAGACCACGCCAGGGTGGGGCTCGCAACTCGGCGTTTTCAGTTTCACTTTCTAAGTTACCTCGCCCTCCACCCCACACCGCGTACTCCCCTGCCCTCTTCGCTTCATCTACGTCGTGATCCTCGGGACGTTTTTATACGTTTGCCTATTTTACAGTGTCAGTGTGTTGGGCTTGGGTTGCACTGGGAGGATGTATAGGTGCCTCAGTCGAGGCGAGCCACCCCGCCCTGCAGATGCCATGCACCGGGGATTAACGGATGCATTGGAGAGACTGGTTGCAAAGTTGTTGGCGATGAAAAATTGAAGTTCCCATTCGTTGAGAATTCATTAGTTACAGTTATTTTATCATGAAATTGTAAAAATTCTCCGACTTCTGGGGTTGATAAAATGGGAAATTTTTGTGAGTGAGAGGAGAAATGTTATTTTATTTTTATTTTTATTTTATTTTATTTTTATTTTATTTTTATTTTATTTTTATTTTATTTTTATTTTATTTTTATTTTATTTTTATTCTATTTTTATTTTATTTTTATTTTATTTTATTTATTTTTTCATTTCAGATCATTTTAATTTTAAAATTTAAATGACTCATGTAACTACATAAAACCCGCCCCCCAAATATTTAAAATTCCCCAGGAAAATCTAAATATTGCAAAACAAAACATTACGCGCATGCCTCTTGTGGTTAACATTCATAATAACCCCGGCGATTCCCCATTAAGTCCCACTAATTACACAAAAATTCGTAATTCCACGATAAAGATGTTTTGTTAGTCTGCGCGATTACCCGTTTCCACTGTCTGACTGGAGGGTATAAATCTACTGGTTAATTGGATCGATGTTTTTCCCTCTCGGCGGTGGCTGTCAGTGTGCCCAGTGAAAAAGGGGAGAAGGTGACAATTGAAACTCCACCGGTGGATTTATTTGACCGTGTACAACATACATATGAGCCTGCCCTTTTGCGATTGTGTGGAAGCGTGAAAGTACTTGGTGTTTTTGGTAACTAGTCGTACAATATCGTTTCCCTCGATTCACTCGACTTTCATAATCGGGGATATTTCAATGGGTTCAGGAATAAAATTGTCCGTTGCGCTCCCGTGGGTTTGAAAACGAGTGGGAAATTGCTTTCGTCACAACGTAGGCAATATTTTTTTGATAATAAATTAATAATTGGGTTTTGAATGGAATTTTTATGACGATGTGATTTTAATTGAATTCAATTATGCATTGAATTTAATGTTGCCTGATCGTTAGCAGCCAACATTGACCGCCAACATTAACCGTCAATATTGTTCCAACATTGACCGCCAACATTAACCGCCAGCATGACTCCAGCATTGGCCGTCTACATAGCTCCAACATTGGCGTTCAATGTTGACGGCCAATGTTGGTAGCCAACATTCACCGCCACCATTGCCCCAACATTAACCGCCAACATTACCCCTACGAACATTTTCAACTTTTCCCTGAATATCGATTTGAAATGACGAAAAATAAGAGAACACGCAGGAAGCATGAAAAAATATGAAAGCGAAAAGTTCGGATCAAGCAGCAGGCATATCATTTGATCAATGACTTGATACTTGGCTTCCATTGGGCATGCCGAGGTCGCCCAGCATGACGCCCAGTCGCGTGACTCTATCCATGGTGAATTATTCCTCCGGCCCGGGTCTTCGAATTTAGGGCTATCGTCGATGCGTGACAAGTCGGTCAATCAAGGGAGCATTCCTTACGGCTTTATTTGGTTGTCTGTCCTTTTTCAATGGCACGAGGCACCGCAGGAGCTGATCTACAGCTTCCGGAAATTAGAGCACGGTTGAATATTTTCGACTGAATATTTCTGATAATTCAGGACAGTTTCACTAGAATTCTTGACTTTGATGAGATAATCAATGGTAATTGTTAATATTGGTTCAATTATTCCATGAAAATTCACGTAAAAAGGGAAGTAAAATTCTCGTCCGTCTGATTTAGGTCGATAGAAAAGGGAATAAATGTGCAAAAATTTTGCTGATGGCCGGGAGAAATGGAAACCCATGTGCATGCATTCGTTTAAACTCCGGAAATGACCGACTTAATCATAAAAAATCCAGGAAGATCTCGCGAGATCCACCACAACGAATAAATCAACATCGATAGCGTCCGTTTTCGCGTAATGGCTAGCAGAAATTAGGGATCATTAAGTCGAATTTCAATTTCCGTCGGGGCGTAGGTGAAGACGTGCGATCGACTAGGGAAACGAGTATGACTTTCACGGTTACTCGAATCAATGATTTCTACTTAATTCCGCAAGGCTAAATGCTGAATTGCACTGTAAAAACGAGTGTCTTCAAGGCGTCTTGAAAGTTGGATAGACAAGACATTTTCATAATGTCCTGAAATACAAGTCACCAAGTTTAAGACATTTTTTCAGTCTCAATTCAAGACACTCGAGGACTATTCAGACACTAGTCATTTATGACGGCGGCACTATGACAAGACATTAACCGCATTAAGACATGGAATCATAAGACGTTTTTGGTGACTTATCCATTTTCTTCCGATTTATTGAAGTTCTGAATTTATCGGGAGGGTCGGAAGGATGATGACGATGGGAGATGTCAAATGAATTCAAACATAGTATCATTGCAGGATCAGAAGGACGTGAAAACCTTAAATATCATTCTAAGGAAAAATACTTTTCGTCAGTATTTTTCATCACAAAAATTATTTTCCCCTTATTTTCCTAACTCGCTTCAAATTCTGCTTCATGACCGCTATTTTTAACGCAACCAGAATCATCAGTGAAAAAATGATTGACTCTTTTCGTGGAACATTGTCGACCGTTGAAAAAAAATGAATGAAGTGTTTAGAAAAAAACATGAGCCATTATAAATTTAACGCAATTACTTACGTTGAATCAGGAGTCTCGTTCCAACTTCCGTCATTTCCGGACGCATTCCCAATCATCTTTTGCGTGGAATTCAGCGTCACTTTGTTCCACGCGATTCCTCGACTTTGGCCCCGGACTCGAGCCACCGATCCACCTGAAACATGCGCCA
The DNA here is from genome assembly GCF_001412515.2 of Diachasma alloeum. Classification (NCBI taxonomy): domain Eukaryota; kingdom Metazoa; phylum Arthropoda; class Insecta; order Hymenoptera; family Braconidae; genus Diachasma; species Diachasma alloeum. The sequence goes on from NW_021680428.1 coordinate 804,585, forward strand.
AGGGAGTTGAGAGATAAAAAAAATGCGAGTGAATAGGTGAGGTCGGACCGTCGGACTCGCCTTAAATGCCCAGTGGACAACGAATACCCGTCAATGTCGTCATGACACCTGGTCTACTGTCATGCATAACACCATATATAAAAAAAATCGTTTCCGGTGTTGGGGGGCAATTTGCCTGTCTATTTTGCTGACACATTTGTCGACATTATTCAATGCTTAACCATTCGTCTTGCAAGGGGACAATTTGCTGGACTTGATATTATGGGATATAAGTTTGAGTTTAGGCATGAAGTGACCTAAAATCCGGTGCACTTATTGGAATTTTTTTCATGTGAAATTCGCATCAAAATTTGATTTTTTTTTTCGATTAAAAAAATTTTTTTAATGGTAATTTAACATTTACAGAATTTTATTATTGAAATTTGGTAATCTCGTTGTTATAGTTTATGTCTGTTTCATTTCAACCCTGGCTGTTTGCTGTTGGGTCTCTATGAAATACAAATGAAAATAAAAATGGAAATGAAAATGAAAATTTGAAGATTGAAATTTAAAAAATTCGAATATCTCGGAATCCAGAAGAGATAGAAAAATTTTTGTAATTACCTTTTTTGTAGAGCGAATTGAGGGTTGCAAAAAAGGTCATGAGAAAAATTTTGCTATCCCCCTTAGATTCCGAGATATTCGTCAAAAACTGACCAAAAGTCAAAATCGACTTGACCCGGTTTACCGCTTCGCTACGGAATTTTTTCCCTGGATTTGGCTGACTATAAACGCTACTGCCGGCCGTTTCCACTTGCGCAGAGAACAAATGCTCTAGTTTTCAGGGGAATATCCCGAATTTCTCGGACACAAGTATTTTTGCCTCTAATTTTCAGTGATGCGACTGTAAAAATCAGTCAAAATATTATGATTTTTAAAAACTTCCGCCCAAAATTTCAGATTTCCGTGAAATTTACTATTTTTTAAAATTTTGTAACCCTAAATTTCGGTGAAAAAATTTTTTATTTTCAATTAAACGCGAAAAATGGAAAGTAAAAAAATTTGTTGAACTAAAAATTCAATGAAATTCCAAATTAAATTATTAAAAATTGGGAATTTCATTGAATTTTTAGTAAAAAAGTGAACCGGAAGTGTAAAAATCCCACGAAAATGCCCATTAACCCCAGCGCCAGTTACTTTTACCCCTCGAATCCCCCAAACCCCGCCCACTAAATCATTAATTCACCTAAAAATGCACCTCCTCCTGTTTAACGAGCGTAACTAACCACAATTTAAGCGCTCCAGTGTGCGGAAGTCCCAGCGAAATTGACAGTCCCATGATCCTTTCTCCAACCAAAAATCCTCCCAGCCAAACGAGTTACATTTTTCAACACTCGTTATCGGTCAAATTGCGCAATTCCCACCTGAATCATGCATTCTAATTTTTTTTATTCATTCTCCCTCGGTCCGTTTATTTCGAATCCCATTCGGAATATCAGGTGTAGCAGACCTCGGTATTTCAACTCTCTATATGACTCGTGTCTCTAACTTGTTTCGATAACGTAAAAATTTATGATCTACTATTACAACTTCAACGAGTAATATCGGGCATTCATAATGATACAAACGCATGCTTGAGGGTACTGAGAGACATTGAGTCAATGAAATTAATTTTTTCATTCAAATAAAGAATTGTTACATGGTTGTGAATTCGATCTCTTCATTATTTAAATAATTATTTTATTTTTAACTCATAAAGTCCGTTTGGATCGAGCAAACATTCATTTATGTTTGAAAAATTATCAATTTCATATTTCTTTGCAATAATTTTATATTTTCAACTAAAAATCATTAAACGATTAATTATGTATATAATTAATAATTTTTTCATAATTTTAAATAATTTTAATTTCATAAAAATTGAATTTATAAAATTTTTTAAATTGAAAAAATTTTTTTTTTCAATTTTTAAATTTATAAATTAAAAAAATTAAAAAACAGATTCTATTTTGAAAAATTTTACGACTGAACATTTCCAAATATTGTGCTCTACACGAGTGACTTGGGCCCTTTTTCTTTTCTGTCACTAGTGTTGTGACATTGAAATGTCATCTCCAGCATTGAAAAACAAGACATTCGAATTCGGGTATGGACTTTTCCCACGTCCTGAAATATTTTGGTTATTGAATTCATTAATAACATTTCTTCGGCTTCATTCGTCGATGAGCAATCGATGGAACAGCGGATGGGCGAGTTTTTAGGTGAAACGTCACGTGAAATACCGTAATAGGGCATGTCGCTTTGGGTATGAGTAGAACATGCGAGTGATTAATGAAAGACAGGTATCAGAAATATAATTGATGGTGGGACGCGATGAAATGAAGCTCCTGTAATCTAAGCGCACGGATTGAGAATATTCATTTCTTCGTTCATCATTTTCAAAATTTGGAGATTTTGATCCTCGATTACCAAATATTTTGCAATAAGAATATTATTTTTGCTACTAGTGTTATTTTAGTTCAATTATTCCCTGAAATTCAATAGAAATCCGATGAATTCAGCTAACACTATCCTAACATTAACCGCCAACATTAGCAGACGACATTGTCTTGACATTAACCGCCAACATTGCCCAGACATTGGCAACCAGCATCACCCTCCCAATGACAGCCGATATCACCCCAACATTATCCGCCAACATTGTCTCAACATTAACCGTCAACATTACCCCAACATTGACCGCCAGCATTGCCCGGACGCTGAATTCGATCAATTCCATCAATTATTTCGTCATTCATCGTCGAAAAACGTCTAAAAATAGTATATTCGAACTCCTGAGGCCAAAATTTCGAGGTTGCCCAATACAATCCTTCCATCCGGAAGCAAAAAATCCACCGCCTAAAAAAATAAACTATCCAAAAACCGCTGAATCCCCCCGATTAAACGGCACCGAAAGAAAAAGGATCGCTAACCAGCAGTTCAAAATTACGAAAGACCCGGTGGACGCACATCCACTCCCGACAGAGCATTGCGCTCTTATCGTTTGCTGGTGTAGGTGTTATCGCGTCAGGGCGTGTCGCCAGTCGCAGAAAGGCGCTCAACAGGGGAGAGTTAGTGGATGTGGAGGAGAGAGCTAGATGCCGGGCTACGACCGGCTGCCGCAACGTGACTCCGTCAGCCTCCGCACGAGGCGATCCGGATCCGCGCGCAGACCGTTCCGTTCCCGTATCTCCATCTCACTTATTTTGCTTTCGCATTTGTACACACCAGCTGCTTACGTCCATAACTCCCTCCCCCCGTCCGCCACCGCCCCCCTCCCCTGCCCCCGCAGTCGTTATATTTCAGGTGTTTTTATTTTCTTTGTTTTTATTTCTCTCAACTTCGATGGACTTTTGCCGATGTTTATTTTTCCTCTGCTCACGGCACCGTGAAATTCTGGCGGGACAAACCGCACGGGTTATCGGGAATAAACTCTCCTCTCCCCCCCCCCCCCCCCCCCCCCCCCCCCCCCCCCCCCCCCCCCCCCCCCCCCCCCCCCCCCCCCCCCCCCCCCCCCCC
>NW_021680428.1:808132-872224 GCF_001412515.2 Diachasma alloeum
CCCCCCCCGCCCATTGGTACAACAGTGTATACTCGTTACTCGTGATCACCCTTCGGTAAAGCCGCACACGAGACACTCGGCTAAAATCCTGCGGGCACCAACTGACAGGACAATTGCGAAATGTTGATTTTCAGGAGATTGTTATCCGGATTTTTGTAATTGAATTTTAGGAGTAATGGAGTGCTGAGGGGATATTAAATAATGGGGATCTGCGGTTGGATGGGTGAGCTATGGAGGGTGATAATTTAATGTTGAAGGGTGATAAATGTCGGGGAGAATAAATTGTGGAAATGAGTTCGATTTAAAATTGAAGGCTTTGGAATGACAAGAATGATATTCTTGATTTAATGGTGCGTTTTATTCTGTGTCGAACCGAGTGAGGGTTGTGAGTTCAACTCTAACGTCCGACGATTTTTCGCATTCTTCCAAATTCATATTTCATTTTTTTAAATTATTAATTCATATTGCATTCATTTCTAAAAAAAACAGAAATCAAATTTATTCTTCAATCGATATTCTTAATTGAATTATTCACCTTCCTCTGTATTTCTTCTGGTATAATTCAATATTTTTAATTAAATGTTATAATGAATGAGGTGATCGCGCATGAAATAATCCACCGCTTCAATTTTCCCAACACACATTGTTATATAATAAACGAATAATTATGCAGATATCGGTTATCTGGCTAACATTTACCTCCATACCGGCAGTGAATCACAATGACTATCGGTGCTAACGTTGAGAGACAGGGGCGGCAAATTACGCACATGTGTGTGTGTCTCTGATGCTGGTAACATTTGCCGGAACCCATTTCCAGCGTAAACCAAAGTTATAGATACTTNGATACTTAAACACGATCGACTTCCCCCCTCCCCCTCCCCCTCCCCCTCGACCGCCGCGTGTATGAGACTACATACGCGGTCTCGGCATGCGCGTAGAAAGTCCGCCCACCGTATGACACGATCCCTGTCGCTTCTCGCTCCTAAGGAATATACGGAAACAATTTTTTTTTTCGTAATTTTTACTGTAACACTTTCCCATGAAATTTCGGCCGCGTTTTTCGGTCATTACTTTCCCTGGAAATTTTCAACAAGTTATCGCTTTGTGTCTCAAATTAAGACATGAAGACAGGCATTCTGGACATTTTGGGGGTCTTACTCGAGGATTTTTTGTTTCAAACTCACGATGGCTCATTTTTTTTTCTAAACACTTCATTTATTTTTTGAAATTCACTGAAGACGATCCTCGCTTGCGGATTACGTGAAATGTTCCGTAATTTTTCTTGAATATTTCTCTCCGTGTGGACAAAAAACCTCTCATTTCGAGACATTCGAAACTCCCCCAAAATTCAACAAATTCGACGCTCAAAATTCCTCAATTTCCAAACACCACAACCTAAAATTCGTTTTTGCATCACTGTTACCTCCAAGTGGCATGACCGCAGAGGAAATAATGACGCAATGTAAAACCCGAGTCCATTAAATAAACCAAGTCGAACTCCCTCGCAGTTAGCTACCTATTCATTACTTAACAGACTGTCGATCAGCATCAAGGCCGCTGGCCATTGTTCCGAAATGCTCGTTTGCTCGGCACGTGTTAAATTCCGGCACCAGAGGTACACTATGAAAAGCGAAAGCCCCTCTCGCTCATCGTGTTACGCTAATTCTTATCATTTTTACGTTCATCTGTTGCACAACATGTCCTCAAGCCCCTCAGACTCGTCTTATCTGTGCGAGGGTGGAGCCGGTGGAATGGGAATGGAAAATAAAAAATATCCGACTATCGTATCAACCCGAAAGCTATGGGTTTTCAATCCAGGACTAACGAAATTGTGTGGGTGGTTTTGCATTGCTTGAAACACCGTAGGAATAGCATGGCTGCATGCTGGCACTCTGCACCAAGCCAGCGAAGGAATTTAGCCTTATAAATCAGCAACATGACTGCGCCGGCGCGCCACACCTTTCCCTTCTTGGGGCAATCACGAGTCGTCACCGGTATCGGCAACATCCCTCTTCGTATTAAAACCGACGGAAATCGTCCTGTGGACGAGACCAACGCTACGTTACGTGATTGCCGAGAGCCGTAGGGCTACCTTTCGCGAATGCTTGGGCAGAATTTTTTTTTTTTTTTTTCACCGGTTTATTGGGAGGGGCCAAAGGTCACGGGGGTTTCGAGGGAGGGGCGGTCTTCTTTTCAGGAAATTACGAATTCCTATGGGCAACATTTTTTGGTTGCAATTGCCGGTAAGTCTTGGAAATTTTGGACGAGTAATGTTTCCAGTGGAATTTCGAGGAATTTTGGGAATTTCAGGGTAATTCCTCGGGAATTGGCGGAAAATCAGAAAAGTCGGAGAAGTGTCGGCGTGAATTCCAGATGGGTCTGAATTTTCAGGGAATTGCTGTGGAAATTCCTGGAATTTCAAGAATTTTTAAGGAATTGGCTGGAAAGCCAGGGGAATTTGGCACTGGATAGCCATTTTCAAGAAGTTCAAGGAACTTTGTCATTGAAAAATCATAATTACATGGAGAAATCTGTGGGAACTGTAAATTGTAGATTAATTAGTGCAGGAAAGTAATGGAAAATCAGGAAAATTCTGAGAAAGCTTTCCGTAAGTTCCAGAGTCATCTGAATTCTCAGGGAATTCCTTGAAAAATTCTTGGAATTTCAAGAATTTTAAAACAATTGTCTCAAAATGCAGGGGAATTTGACAGTGAATAATTATTTTCATTTGAAAATTAGTGTCAATTGTGGAATTCCTGACTTCCTGAAATTCCAGAAAAAATTGAAATTCCATCGACCTTTTCCCCTTAAAATCGAATTTAAGGTCTTTTTCTCGAAAATTCTGCCAAATTTCTTTAACAGTTGACACTGTTGAAAATTTTCCACTGAAATTTCCAGTAAAAGTCTTGGAAATTTCTAACAAGTTCCATTTCCAGTGAAATGTCAAGAAATTTTATACTTCAAAATTCTCAATTTTATGTGAAAATCAATGAGCACTGTAAATTTGAGTTGAATTATTCCAAGAAATTTAATGAAAAATCAGGAAATCTGGAATTCAAGGAGAGATTTCTCTGAATTTTCAAGGAATTCCTTCAAAATTCCTGAAATTCCGGAAAATTCAAGGGAATTTGACAATAAATATTCATTTTCACTTGAAAGTTCATGTGAATTTCGGAATTTCCGTCTTTCTCCCTCCAAGAAATTGCGACATCACTTGCATTTTTTGAGAAACGTGAAATTCCATTGACTTTTTTCCCTCAAATCGAATTCAAGATCTTTTTCCGTAAAACTCAGGCAAATTTTTTCAACAGTGTAATTCGGGCATTAAAATTTCATTCCGAGCATTGGAAAATAACACACCCAATGCCGGACACGCACTTTTCCCACGTCCCGAAATATCAAATTTATTGAATTCATTAATAACTTTTCTTCGTCTTCATTCATTGATAGCTGATTGACGAAATGGACGGGCGATTTCTCAGCTGAAATGTCTTACGGGAATGCATTAATAGGGCATGTCGCGTTGGCCTGCGAGTGGACACGGATGATTGATGGAAGAGCCACACCGGAAACATAATTAATAATGAGATGCGGGGGAAATGCAGCTCCTGTTGATGAATTCCATTACTTTTTCCGGTGAAATCCCATTTGAGTGTTTTTATTATTCAAATTTCAAGAGTCTAAATTTTTTTTTAATTTCCAATCTTCTCGAAATATTTTGAGAATATAATTCTTCATTTTTAATGTCTTTGGAATAATGTTTATTGGACTTCACGGATGAATAAATTATTAATTTCATGAAATTAAAATATTTTCATTGCAATAAACCTAAGTTTATTGATTTTCAACAAAAATATTGATCAAGACTTGATCTAGACTTGATCTAGACTTGGAAAAATGATAAAATTAGGATTTCCCCAATTTTTTTAAACAAAAAATGGAGATTCAAATGTTGTCCACCTCTTATTAATCATCTCCCCATTATCGACAGTTGCGCAACTCACAGTTGAGATCCAAAAACGTCGTCCACGAACGTAAAACCCCGTTGCATTCGAATGGTCGCCTTGAGGGCACACGCTCTCGTTTAAATACCTCGACTATCCACTGTCTTCCTTCACGAAGAGACCACGAGATTTACGGTCATGGATTTCTTTCCCCAAAGAGAATTTCATTGTCCCCCACTTTTGTACTAAGAAAGTTCCGTTCCACTATTGCTAACCGTACGAGTTGGAATTTTGATTGAGGAATACTCTCGAGATTGGCTTCTAATCGGGGTTAATTATTTTATCATGTGGCCAATGGACAACATGAATGTTCAGTATCAAATTACGGATATTTACCTGAAATTTCGTGATTTTTATCAATTTTCATTACATAATTCAACTCAAAATTCCAATTTTCAGTAGTCGGTTCATGGAAATTTTTCAGTGACGAAATTCCTTGAAATTCCAGTGGAAAAATAATGTGATAAATTTATTTTATTCATTTAGAATTCGGAAATTATTTATTGTTAATTTAAATTTTCAGGGAATTCCTTGAAAATTCCCGGAATTTCAGGAATTTTTAAGGAATTCCTTGAAAATTCTGAGGAATCTGGAATTCAAGATTTTTCGTTAATTTCCCCGGAATAATTAACAGTTCCACAAATTTTCCATGAAATCGTGAATTTTCATGGCCAAAATTCCTCGAAATTTCAGTGAAACTAAAATGTAATAAAATCGAAGAAGTCTATCAAAAATTCCAGCAAAAAATGTTCCATAGTTGCCAGAAAAAATACCCCAAATGTTACCGGATATCCAAAATATATATTTTTTACTGAACAACTCCTAAGATATCCTCCCAACAAATTCTTCAACTGAATTCGCACTTCGCTCCGATTATTCGACATTTACAGATAATTTTAATTCAACTTTTCCCTCCGTGCATTTTTAAAAAATTACAAACTGCGACGCAGTATTTATCCACGGACATATTAATGTGGGTGCGACCGTCTTGATCAGCCAGGAGTTATCTCAAGGCCCCAATGAAATCAGATCGAGCGTATATTAAAATCATCTGCCGTCCCGCGGCGCTGACTCGTCCGGCTCATTGGAGATTCACACATCGATAGCTCATCCGTGTGAATAGAATAAATATTGATGACTGGCCGAGGGAAGATTGATTTCCGCCGATTAAATATATTGCACAAGAGATTTGTAATGTTGTGCTGGGGAAGGTCGTTTTGCGTTACTAAATGGCCCTTGATTCAACACCTTTCATTCAAATTTATTTGATAGAAAAGGCCACATCACCGGCAGTTATGTTGAGGCGAGTAAATCATGAATTATTTGTCATTATTGATAATTTTCGGTTGAAATTGCCGGTATATTTCTCATAAATTTCAGATTCATGACAATTCCACTCAAATTTTAAGAAAGTTCAGCAATGAAAATTCATAATTTCATGAAAAAATGAAAGAGAACTCTAAATTTCACTTCAATTATTCCATGAGAATTAATAGAAATCAGGTAATTCAAAGTAATTAAATTAAATTAAATTCAAATAATTAATTTAAATTAATTTAAATCAATCAATCAAACAATAATCAATTTTTTTCATTAATTTAATTAAATTAATTTAATTAAATTATAGAAATGTCTTTTGAATTGTCACTAAAAAAATTCAAATAAATCGTCTCATTCCATTAAAATCCATCATTTTTCCGAATAAAATATTCCTAAGGTCCTCTCAGCGATCAATATTGCCCAGCGTTCCATTTCTTCTTTTTAAATCGGAATTTGTCATTCGCCTCCAATTAGAAACGCCTGTCGAAATACCCCGATGTAAAGTATCAAACTTAATCCCATTGATAAATGAAAAAATAAATCAGAAAATTCCGTGTCGCTGAGAAATTGATATTTCAAATTCCCGCAAACATCTGTCGAAATACCTGGACATACCATCACAACTGATCTCCCTAGTGCACGAGAAAAATTAATCGAGAAATCCAGATCGCGTGAGAAGTGATATTTCAAATCGACGCGATCTGGTGTTTCTGTTGACAAATTTTATCGAATCAATTTTAATTAATTTCCTCGGAATAATTAGACTGAAATTTACAGTTCCCAGGGGTTTCCCCACGAAATTATGAATTGTCAATGCCAAATTTCCGTGAAATTTCAGGCAATTCATTTAAAATTCTTGGAATTCCAGGAATTTTTTAATGAATTCATTGAAAATTCAGAGGAATCTAGGATTCAAGGAAAGATTTCTCCGAATTTTCCTGATTTATTATTCAATTTTTGGACTAATTAAATGTCAATGACATTTAATTTCAGGCAATTCCTTTAAAATTCTGTGAATTCCAGGAATTTTCCAAAGAATTTCTTGAAAATTCAGAGAAATCTAGAATTGCAGAAATTTGTTAAAGAATTCCTTGAAAATTCAGAGAAATCTTTCCTTGAATTCCAGATCCCTCTGAATTTTCTGAATTCCTCTGGAATTTTCGGAATTCCAGGAATTTTTTAAAGAATTTCTTGAAAATTCAGAGGAATTTGAAATTCAAGAAAAGATTCCTCCGAATTTTCCTGATTTTTCATTAATTTTCCGGAGTAATTAACCCGAATGAATTTTCAATTCCTAAATTCCTAGAATCTTTATCGAATCTCCCCCGCACACATGTGATCTCCCGCGCACGCCTCCGCATGATTGGCTCCGAGCGCCGCAATTCCCGAAGATCTCTATGGAAAAGAGAACGGTCTGTCAGAAAAGATTACAATTCACTCTGATTTTTCCTCGGAAATCAACAATTTATGCGGGAATCCCTCGGAAACGAGATCACCGGGAGCGAGTGGAAATGGCTGGACCATTTGAAAATATTCCAGAGGGGGTGGGGCGGGGGGAATATAAGTCCCGTGGAATGGAGAAGAAGTAACCGCTCCCATGTTGAAAACGCACGGAAGTAACGGAATGAGCGTCGACAGGATCGTAAGTCTTTGTCGAGCGGAATCGGGTCGATTCACCACGGCGATTCATGGGCAAGACAGTGCAAACCAGTGGCCATGATAAGACGGCTATTCGAAAAGCTCAACGATTATTTTCCCACTTCGTTTAGCGCACGAGAACTTGAGCGAATCGCTCTCTTTTCTGGGGTGCAAAACGTGCCGCAAACCGATGCCACTGCCGAGTCGTTCGATTATTATCGCCTCTCGAGGCACCGAGCCTAGGCGTGTCCTCAGGATGGCCTTTTCTTATCTAGATAACTCTCGAGGACATCTTGTTGAGCAATTGACTCCACCCACTCATCTGGCATCCACAGTATCTTATGCGGAATTTTAAAATAGACTGGTCGCCGCATGACGGAAATCCGCGCCACTTATTCACTTATTTTTCAAAACACTATTGCTATTCACGAATTAACATTTCTCCTGAAATTCTCGAAGGAAACAAATCATTTCCGGCAGATGGATCGTGTTCTCCCGCGCAAGATGAATCCGCGCGTTACGCGACGTTGCCGGAAACTCGCTCAACGCGCCCGGGCGGTGGAGAGTGAATTCGGCAACGCTGGCGCCTAAATGACGCGGCGGCGAGTCCCTGCGGAGACCATCAAAGCCGCAGGGTCGCGCATTGTGACTGATAGTGTTAAAAAATAGTTAATAATACAGTTAAGCGAACGGACATGCTGTTACCATTTTTGAATGAAGCTTTAGGTGCTTTCTTCGGAAATTTTTGTCATATTTCAAGGCATGTAGTCATTGAGCTTCACAATTTAATGAAAAATCAATGGAAATAGTTGATTTTCAATTCAACTATTTCGTGAAAATTCGTGAAATCTTCAGGGATATCTAAAATTTCATTATTTTTCTCCCTGAATTTCATTTTTTTTTCCAATAGTGTTCGCCGAATTGGCATTTTACAAAGTGGAAATTCTGTTTTCGGGTGTTTGTGACTGACGTACTCGGAAATCCCGTGCACTCGATACAGTTATTTATCCGGATAAACTCCTTAGTGATAATGGAGAGTTAAAAATCGGGGATTATGAGTGCTGTCGAGTCACTTGGCGTCGGATATGAATCGGTAAAACATCTCATTTTATTTTCTGTTTATCTTTGCTTCGTTTTTTACGATTCGACACGCTCCTCGTCGTGAGTCCAAGATTATCCGATTATCGCTCGACGCTTTCTAAACTACTCGCCGGACTGTCGCCCCTGTAAATCGCATCCAGACGCCCATGTGTTGTGCCCACGATGTTGAGTCCGTTTTTTTTTCTAAATGTCTTTTAATGTAGCATGAATGGTGGTCATACACGAGTTTTTTTTAGATGGTTCATGAAAAAATTGTAGGAATGATGCGGATTATTCCGACTGAAATTTTCAGTTTGTATTGACTTTTCCATGAAATTGTCAAATTTTCATGAATTCTCCATCAATTTTATTAATTTTTATTTGTTTATTAATTGTTTAAATTAATTAATTTATTATTATTATTATTATTATTATTTTAAATTTCAAAACTCATTCATTTTGAATTTTTATTTCAATCAATTTTAATGTAAATTTTGAATTCAACTGAAAATTTAAGGAAATTAGAAATTGCTATCGATTTATTAATCGAAATGTCATCTTAGTGCCAAAGGGGTGTAACAGTTATGCTCGCAAACATCACTTACGCCCCTTTGGCTATGCAGTAATGAAATTGTGAATTGTCAATTACGAAAATCCTTGAAACATCACTGAAACAATGACTTGGACTAGAAAAAAAATTCTCCAAAAAACATCCAAAAAGTGAATCGGAAATTTCCTCCAAAAATTTCCAACATTGACTCCTCCCGTCATTTTTCTCCATAAATTCCCAAGATTAATGATGAAATGAGTTTACAACTCCCGAGTTAATTAATCAGCGGAGACATTCCGCGATGAAAAAGCACGAAAAGGATTTACAAAACGTCCGAGGAGAGGTGACAAACCCCCTCGGAGATAAATTGTCCTTCAGGGCGGACAGTGACGTCACAGGGCGTCGGTAAGGAAAGAGTGTCGATGCTTTACTTTCAGTGTATTCCGTGCATACACAGTGGATGCTGGAGACCGCTCACCGCCAGTTGCAGCCGTTTTATTTACCTCGGTGTTGTATGGTTACTCGTGTGTGTAGCCCAGTCGCCCTTGCGCCGAGAAGCCCCCCCGAGGCACGGGCGTGGGCCTTTCACTCCTGCCATCCGCATCGTTCCTCTCTACCGCCACCGCACGGATATACGAGTCCACGGCTCACGTGTATGAGGCCAAGACACGTAAAAACCAGTTTATGGACTCCGCGGTATTGATATTACGGAAAATATTGGCTGGGAGGTGGATGGGGCAAAACGGAACATTTTTGCGTGAAAATATGTGACTGAATTTTTTAAGTACCATTTTTTTGCGGTAGGAAGACGGAAATTCCATAATTTACAGGAATTTTCAAGTGAAAATGAATATTCACGGGCAAATTCCCTCGAATTTTCAAGTGAAAATGAATATTCACGGGCAAATTCCCTCGAATTTTCAGGGAATTCCTTCAAACTTCTGGGAATCGTAGGAATTCTTTGAGGAATTGCCTGAGCATTCAGAGAATCTGGAATTCAAGGCGAGATTTCCCCAATTTTTCCTGATTTTTCGTCAATTTTCTCCGAATAATAGAAATTAATTTTCGGAGAGTTCCTCTTAAAATCTGGAAAGTCCAGGAATTTTGGCAAAATTTCCTGAAAATTCAGGGGTGGCTGGATTTCGAGGAGAGATGTTTCTAAATTTTCCTGATTTTTCGTTAATTTTCCCTCAGTAATAAAAATTAATTTTCAGAGAGTGCCTCTAAAATTCTGGGAAGTCCAGGAATTTTGGCAGGAATTCCCTGAAAATTCAGGGGTGGCTGGATTTCGAGAAGAGATGTTTCTAAATTTTCCTGATTTTTCATTAATTTTCCCTGAGTAATAAAAATTAATTTTCGAAGAGTTCCTCTGAAATTCTGGGAAGTCCAGGAATTTTGGCAGAAATTCCCTGAAAATTCAGGGGTGTCTGGATTTCGAGGAGAGATGTTTCTAAATTTTCCAGATTTTTCATTAATTTTCCCTAAGTAATAAAAATTAATTGTCAGAAAATTCCTTTAAAATTCTTGGAATTCCCGGAATTTTTGCAGGAATCCCCTGAAAATTCAGGAGAGTCTGGAATTCAAGGAGAGAGTTCTCTGAATTTTCCTGAATTTCCAGAAATTTCCCATGAATAATGAAAATTAATTTTCAGAGAATGCCTTTAAAATTCTTGGAATTCCCGGAATTCTTGAAGGAACTCCCTTAAAATTCAGAAGAGTCTGGAATTCAAGGAGAAAGTTCTCTGAATTTTCAGCAATTTCCCCTGAATAATGAAAATTAATTTTCAGAGAATGCCTTTAAAATTCTTGGAATTCCCGGAATTCTTGAAGGAACTCCCTTAAAATTCAGAAGAGTCTGGAATTCAAGGAGAAAGTTCTCTGAATTTTCAGCAATTTCCCCTGAATAATGAAAATTAATTTTCAGAGAATGCCTTTAAAATTCTTGGAATTGCAGGAATTCTTGAAGGAACTCCCTTAAAATTCAGAGGAATCTGGAATTCACGGAGAAATTCCTCCCAATTTTCATCAATTTCCCCAGAATAATTGAACTGAAATTTACAGTTCCCACGGAATTGTCCATGAAATCATGAATTTCCACGATTTGCAGAGGTAAAAACAAAAATACTACTATAATAAAACAATAAAATAAAAAAAATCAACCCCTCTTTTTTACTCAATATTATCTAAACTCAAGAGTCACCAATGGCCAATTTTCAAACTAGTTTTCAAGTTATGTAAATACCATACATAAGACTGTTTGTTAACAAAAATCTGGTTGAGCAAAAAAAAAATTCGATCCGTCAGGCTCTCCGCCCAGTGGCACCACGAAATCCCAATCCAAATTCCCAGACCCATTGCAGGCCACCAGCGTGACGAGGCCCACTATCATCGGACACTCGACAAAAGTTGGCCAGTGGCACTGTAACAGCCCGACAACTATTCGTAACTATGTGTTCACGGGCAACGGTCCGGGAATCGGTTACGATTTTTATCTTTTTTTTTTTTCACCCGCGCCCGCGATAGGCCATTGGCGGCCTATCTTGCGCCATCCCACTTGGAATACTCTCTTGGGGCATACCGCGCTCGACCAATTGATCAATATCCCACCCGTTCCGATGATTTACTTTCACTTTGTCAGTTACTTGAAAAAAAAAATCTCTATTATCTCCCTCGTGATATCCTATTTCAAGTCATTCGCACTTTTGCTGTGTTTCGAGGTGATTTTTTTGCTCCTGCTCTAGCAGAATTTACGCCAACATTCTCTATTGAAAAAAATTGAAGTGCAAGAGGTAATTGAAATAATTGAAATTGACGGAAATAAAATGGGGTGAATGGCTTTATTTTACACAGACATCGAGAATTCACAAGTTGAGGAACAAATTGAGGGAAACTTTGAATTTCAGTGCAATTCTTTCGTAAAAATCTGAAATATTGCGGATGATTATATTCTTGAATTCTCGAGGAATTGAAAGTTCAGAATAATTTTGTATCAAATAAAATTGAAAGAAGTTGATGAATTCTAGATTTTCTATTGCTCTAAAAAATTTGGAATTCCTTTAAATTTTTAATTAAGTTAGAAATTTCCATTCAAATTGATAAATGCAAGAACTTTAGTAAAAATTAAATTATTTTTTGTTGAAATTCGACGCACATATTCTAATTTCCCCTAGTGGTGATTACAAAATTATAATTCAATTAAAGAAATCAACGGAACTATAGATTTCAGCTCCATTAAAATTTCAAGAATTTTCGTAATTGAAAATTGACAATTTCATGAACAAAATCCATGAAATAAACAAATGAAGTGAATTCTTGTTCGATTAAGCCTCGAAAAATAATAGAAATCAGGAAAATTCAGATGAATAATTTGGTATCAATTAATTCAATAAAAACATTCACATTTTTACAGAAAATTCAAATAAGTTGAATAATTCCAGTAATTTTCAGTTAAATTAGAAATCTCGTTATTTTTTGTAGAAATTCGATTAACTATTATAATTCTCCCTAGAGCTGATTAAAAACTCATAATTCAATTTAAAAAATCAACATCACTATAAATTTTACTAAACCAATTCAAGTCGTCTTATCTCTCAGCCGAAATATCTCCGAATCTAAGAGAGATACCGAAATTTTCGTAAAGACCATTTTTGTAGCCCCCCCTTCGCCCAACAAAAAGTGTCATAACAAAAAACCCCGCTATCTCCCTCAGATTTCGAGAAACCCCCCGAAAACTCCCCAAAAAATTTTCAATTCCCTCCCTAATTCAATTTTTCTCCCCCAACCCATTAAATAAATTTCGACACCCCGGCCCTCGGCCAGCGATGAATCACTCGGCAAAACAAAAGCCCGTGAGTATCCGATAAAAATGACTTTCCCTTCCCCGAAGTAGTATAAAAAAAAAAAAAATCCAAACAATCGAAATGAGTGCGCCGACTTTTATGATTTTTCCGGTAACAGCTGTTCCCCTCAATCTCCTAAGGAAAGTTAAACAGAACAGATGACCTTCGATACGGCGAACCCGATGGCTGATAGATACCGGCGATATGCACACGCTGCGATATTGCAGTGTTAACCACTGAACGATTATACCGGCTATTACGCTCTGCGTTGGGGGATAGGTTCGGGGCCATGGGAGTACGTACTGGCTAGTGTTATATGCATTGGTAACGACGTTACAATCTCCACCTCTTTGTGTCCAATAGACATTGCTTATTAACTTTGTTTGTCCGGGAATAGTTTATCCGCATGCTCCACAGTGGACTAACGGTCATGCTTTAACCGTGTATATATCGTATAAATATTGCCCCTCTTGTACGTAGTCGTGTGGCGATATAACACGAGGGAAGGACCGGTTGCACCCAATGCTATCGCCGCTGAGGATAATCGGCTAATACCGATTGCCCGGGTACAGTTATACCTATATAAATATATCTACACGACTTCGATTTATCTTTCAATAAATCACGGGGGAATATTCCGCGTGGTTTTTCATGTTGCCAGTATTTTTTTTTTTTTTCGGCTGGGAGTACATGCGTTGGGGTGATGCATGATTGAACAACATTCGAGAAAATGGAGGAGGAAATTCTGAAATTCTGGGACACTTTCGTTAATTATTTGATAGGTTATGGAGATTTTTTCAGTTGAGGGAAAAATTCAGAGGGAATTACAATTTCAGTTCAATTATTTTCGGAAATTAATGAAAAATCAGGAGAATTTGGAGAAATCTCTTCTTGAATTCTAGATTCCTCTGAATTTCCAGGGAATTCGTTAAAAAATACCTGGAATTCCAAGAATAAACAAGAACAGTAAACAATAAATATTAATTTTCACTTTTTACATTAATTTTCAGAGAAACTTGAAATTCCGTTGATTTTTTCCCTTAAATTGAATTCAACGTCTTTTTTCGAAAAATTCAGCCCAATTTCTTAACAGCGATCGCAAGATTTTTTTTTAATGCAAAATGCAGTTTAAATAACTCTAATTACACATTTAAAAAAAATCTTTCACTCAAATTAATTAACAAATTTAATGATTGAAATTGATTGCATATGTTCAGAAATACTTGAAAATTCTTCAATGGCATAATTTTTTCCGGAAATAACTGCAGCTCAAAGAGAGGAAATGAAACTTTTAAAAATTTACGGGTGAAATTTCAAGGAATTTCATCATTTCCATGGAAAATTCAAAATTTCGTGGAAAAATCAATGAAAACTGTAAATTTCAGTTCAATTATTCCCAAAAAATTAGTAAACATAATAAAAATTTCACTAAATATATTTTTAAATTTTCACTTAATCCAAAATTCAAATGGAGGAATTCTTATCTCAATATTGCTAAAAAAATTTCCAATGAAATCCGAAAATTCCCCATTTTCCCCCTCAAATCGTCCCCGAAATTTCCATTTTTTCCACCACAACATAAAAGACTTGAGAAAAATTGCCAATATATTCTTGACGTCTCGAGGACGTGCCCAATGCTTCATCCGGTTTTTTTCGAACTTGTGAAGGTCACCTGAGGTGATCTCCAGAGAGATCGATGCTTCTCAAGGCGCTGAAGTCGCTCTCCCCCCAAACGCAGCTGTAAACCTGCGACTCGCTGGACATTTACTTGAAACTCACAGCAAAAACTTGTACTTCATTTTCCCTTGACGCACACCCGCACGGGATTTATCTCGTATCGTTAGTGGGACAAAGAACTGACCTGTTCCCCTGTACGTGACGCACAATTTCAGGTGTCCTACGGACCGCTGCACACCCGCGTACGATAAGAGAAAGGTTGCACCTGACGTTATGATTTAAAAAAAAAAAACATTATCAAATCATTAAGTCGGAATCAGTGACTCATACTCGGTTTATCTGATCTGGAGGGTATCAAGTTGGAGCATGACTTTTGCATTGAAAAAAAATCGTTTGCATAAACCTCTTGCACAAACAAAATTGAGGTGCACGGGGGTCGTGTGTGTCAGTGGAAAATTTACAAAGTTTTGTGGGCAATTGAGTGTGTCCGGAAAATACAGCAGAGTTATAGGCCGAGCGGTGACGGGACACGTTCAAACGCCCACTTGCTGTAATCCCCCCCCGAATGATGGTTGTAAATCATTGGTGTGATGAATGTATTTACAACCGGCTGTTTTTTTTTCGTGAGATAAAAATGTTGAGATCATCGAGAAATTGTAGAGTAGGCAAACGGGATGAAGGTAGCGGTGGTGGGGTGGCGGTTGGGCAGCGGTCTTGCGACCGCTGTGCAGCGGTTTCGCAACGGTCGCAAAGTTGCAAGCGAATTTATTGAGTGAGTAAAGAAAAGAGGTGGAGGAGCGGTCTTGGGATGACTGAGCAGCGGTTCAGCGGTGGCAATGGTTATGAAGCTACTATTGAAATTCATCACGTGTGTATGAAGACAAATGGAAGGGCGGTTTTGCAGCGGTTTTTCAACGGTCATAAAGTTGTAGTCAAATTTATTGAATGTGTAAACAGTTGAGGCGGAAGAGCGGTCTTGCAGTGATTTCAAAACGGTCTTACTATAGTTGTGTAGCACTACTGCAGCGGTTTTGCAACGGTCGCAAATTTGTAATCGAATTTATTGAATGTCGGAACAAAGGAGGCGGAGGAACGGTCTTGTGATGATTGAGCAGCGGTCATATAGTCACTATGAAATACATCACACGTCAATAAAGAAAAGTGTAGGAGCACTCTTGTAATAATTGGGCAGCGGTCTTGATTGCGCAACAAAATACTCGGAGGAACGGTCATGCGAAAGATTGAGCAGCGGTTTTCTAGCGGTCAGAGACAAAATTACTACGCAATTAATGACCGCACGAGGGATACAACCGGAGAAATGCCTAGGCAATGATTTTACAGCGGTCATGCAGCGGTTCTGCGGCGGTTTTGCAGCGGTCATAGAATTGGCGTGTAATAAACTACTCATCTTCATTCGGAAACTCCAAAAACAGCAATTTCTTTGTCTCATCATTTTCACGCCACCAGCGGTCTAGCAGCGGTCACCGAGTCCTATACTTAAATTCAATTTTCTTTGTTTCATTGATATCTCCTAAGAGATTACACGAAAGATATTGCCCTGAGAATAATCCTCATTTCTCTACCGCTCCCATTCCTCCCCCCCCCCACAATCTCTTTCGCCATGCAAAATCCATCTCACTGAATTTATGACTTTGATATCCCCAATTTTTGCACTCACAAATCGTGTCACACGATAAAGAAAAAGCCAAGATAAATAAACAAAAGTAAATGAAGAGAGACGCTTGTGTGGCGCCGTGGGTAGAAAAGGTTGAATTCAAAGGTAATGGATTGCGACCCCTCTCAAACGAAACAGGCAAATCGCGTAGGTGAATAAATGCAGCCTGTACCAGCGCCACTATTCTCAATGTGTTATACAATATCAAACTCGAAAAACCATGAATGGCCGGATGACACGGAGGTGTTTAATGGTACACGTGAATAACAAAACCCATGGAATTCATGCGATAAGTATTTACAAGAGACACCGAGTTATAACTATCGGTCGTATCTTTTATTTTGACACGACTACTGTTCTGCAAATATGACTGACAAACTTTATGAATGAATACCGTGAGTAATGTTTGCGTTTCTCATTCAATTGGAGTTCAAGGGGAAAAATCATTGCATAAATTCATCCTTTGATTGTAATAAATTCACTCATTTCTTCTGAAAATGTCTCACTAGTTTTTTTTTTAAATGAGATTTATAACTCTCGATTGTTAGTTTAAATTTGTTTGGAGTACTTTGGAGGGACAAACGAGAGCTCTCGGCGAGTATTGTGGAGCAAAGTGTTCGGTCTCGGGTGGCTAATCGCGACGAAAAATAGTATGAATAATTCAAACAGTAGGGGAAAAAGGAAAAGGCGCCCGGACGAAATCAAGCGACGAGGGAGATCGTGCCTCGTAAAGACTGAGGCAATACTAGTGTGCATTACTGCTGCCGCGAGATGTTTAGACCCTTCCCCACGCTTTCCTCCCGTGTCTCCCTGGCCAGTGCAACTGTTCAATGAACTAGAATCACTTCCTCATTTTTGCAAATGAGAATGTGATTTTTCTTCTCGATTGAAGATCTATTCTGGCGCATGTGGAGGCGCCGGCGCGCGTTTCCGAGGGTCTGGGAGGGGTCAATACCTCTCCAGCTGATGGAAAAAGAGTCCCAAGTTGGAGATACGTGAACGCCTAGAGAAGGCATTTTAACTTTATCACCGGCCGACGCATAGTAAACGGATGCCTGGACACTCTTGTCCTCTCGCGTTTGAAAACTTCGCGCGGATATCTACTTACAGTTGTATTTGTGGGGATTATTTTGTGGGCATGTGTACGGCTACGTCAACGGTTAGTTATCACCTCACCCACCTTCCATGTGGCTTTTATTACTTGGTTTAACGATGGCATTGTTCAATGGGTAACGCCACGCACGTCCAGAGTGACGTCTCAATAATTTTTGTCGGGTATGGACCTCGGCGATGGGCAGGCGGCGAGAAAGTGCGGGAGAAATTACAACTCATGTTGCATGTAGGTTTGTAGTGGCTTCGGTGGAGGGCTCGATTGATTTCTCTTTATTCTTATTGAATTTATTTATTTGGTGAGAATGTTTTAATTATGTAGAAAAAATGATTTTAAGGACTTGATTTTGTTTCTTCTGGCCTGAAAACACTGCGGTCATCCTGGGCAATTGTTATCTACCACTATTTTCTCAGAGGAGCTATATGACACTTTTGGCCCGAGGTGAAGATTTTTTTTTTTATTTTTGAATTTCTGGGGCAAGTGAGGGGCGCAGTGGCATTGGGCGGGCCAGAAAATACGGAATCAGCGTTTACCCGGCGGAAAAATTCGATTTTGGCGAAAGTCGACTTTCCCCCCCGAAAAAAGCCTAAATATGGCCCTTTGACTTGGGGTGAAAAAAAAAAAAAATTTATTTCTGCATTTCTGGGGTAAGTGAGGGGCGCAGTGGCATTAGGCGGGCCAGAAAATACGGAATCAGCGTTTACCCGGCGGAAAAATTCGATTTTGGTGAAAGTCGACTCTCGCCTCGAAAAAATGAAAATAAAAAAAAAATAAAAAAAATCTATAAATAAAAATTTTGAAAATCTGAAATATTACCCTGTTATTATCTTGAATAATGGCAATCTACCACTTTTCTCAGAGGGGCTATATATAGGAAAAAAAAAAAAAAAAAAAAAAAAAAAATCTATAAATAAAAATTTAGAAAATCGGAAATATTAACCAAAAATCATCACCAATTCACCTAGTCCTCACAGCTATTGGATTCTAATCCCGGTAACCCTACCCACCAATATCAACGAAAGTGAGCTAAAACGAGGAAGAAATCCCAACAGAAGTTGCCAGCGTTGTTTATTCTAAAATGAAGAGATAGGTGAACTCCCATGTGAACCGACAAAGCCCACGAGTGTGTGACGCTGCAGACTCCGGGAGTACCGAGTCTCGTCTCTAAGATAAACTTTGGCGATAGAATATATATCCCTCTACTCGTTTTTTATCCTTTTCATTTTTACCGTACCTATAATAAGTACGGGTTCGAGACGTACGTGAGAATCGGGACGGTTACGCGATCGAGAAGACGTTCCCGCGATCGCCTCGCCCTCGAGACTACTGCCTCTCTCTCTCACTCCCATTCAGCAGTATTACACACGTGTTTGGAGTCTATATACGTACGTTGTGTATAACCAGGTGAATTTGAATAAATGGGGAAGTGAATTGAAATGTTTCGCCAATTTTTTTGCCTGTAATTAGCGATTTATTCGCTGTGAATGAGACGAGAAAAATCATTGAACTGGACTGAGGAAAAATTTGTTCTGTTGAAAAAATACTGAATTACTTCACTTGCGGGCAAAAAATATTTATCTTGCGTTGAAAATTCAATCAAATTGGAAAATTTCCGTCTCACTTTCACTGAAAACTCATGAATTTCCTCGAATTCTCCCTAAAGTTGAAATCCCGTGACCATATTTACCACGAAATTTCGAAAAATTTATAACAGTGTAGAAATAAATAGAATAAAACTAAAATTTAATTTGGCGCAATTAAAAATTCAGTCGAGACAAATGAAATTTTAAAGTTAGACATCCCATTCTAATTTTTAATTTTCCATTCACTCCATGTAAAATTAATGGGTAATTTCCAACAAATCTCCCAGCATAAATTAATTCTCCACGGAGAAGATTCACCCCCCGGCGCCCAGACAAACCCGAGGCGGAAAAATCCGATACTGACCGGCGATTTACGTGCACACAATATAGCCCAACACACCTAGGCTAAACTTTCGTTTGCATCAAAATACGAGAGCAGGAAGTCGTTGAGTTACGGGGACAGCTTTATTACCCCCCCAGGGATAACCATAAAAAACGTTAAATACTTGAACAAAAGGATTTGTGATTTTTCCACCGAGATTTCAACGCACCAATTATTCGAATAAATTTTCGCATAGTTTTTCTCATAATGTATGAATAGTTATGATGTATAACATTTTGAAATACATGTAATAAAAGAAGGCTGAGTTTTTGCATTTTTTATTACCGAATATCTCGTCGTGTGGTTACATTTGTCGGTTTAATAACTCATACCGGAATATTTACTGGCACAACTTAGTGCACATGTTTTTTTTTTTATTCGTGACTCTATTTAAAATGCCGGGATGCCTCGGCTGCGTTTCTTGACAGAGGGGCAAAAACTTGGTGATGTGTAAATGCTCGTAGCGTGATGCCAGTACAGAAATTGCTGGGATATCGAGGATTTCTTGAATGAAGTGAGCGTATGAAGTTGAAAATATTTAACTTCACTCGGTGAATCAATTTGCTGGTACACGAAGAGAAAAACTGAAGAATGCTTTACGTGTTGTTAATAAAAATGTTTAACTGGGCGTTGAAGTGTATTTAGAGGGGGAAATTGAGGTTCAAGGGAATTCCGAATTTTTGAGCAGCAGGAGGACAAGAATTCCTCAATTTAGTGGATTTTTTTATTGAAACGTGAGTATTCAGGAATTAATTGCGTGAAATGGTCGGTTAAGTAAAAATTTAAGAATGTGTTCATCAGAATTTCCGTGATTTTTATGAATTTTGATGGAATAATTGAACGGCAATTTTCAGTTTTTGTTGATTTTTTCCTCGAAATTCCAGTGGAATTGTTACTTGGTAAATATTTTAAAGAATTGTAGGGGTTATTTCAGCCAAATATGTTTGATAGGGCTTTGAATTTTATTTGGAAGGGAAAAAATTGAATTTCAAGGGAATTCCGAATTTCTGAGCAGCAGGAGGACAAGAATTCCTCAATTTAGTGGATTTTTTTATTGAAACGTGAGTATTCAGGAATTAATTGCGTGAAATGGTCGGTTAAGTAAAAATTCAAGAATGTGTTCATCAGAATTTCCGTGATTTTTATGAATTTTGATGGAATAATTGAACGGCAATTTTCAGTTTTTGTTGATTTTTTCCTCGAAATTCCAGTGGAATTGTTACTTGGTAAATATTTTAAAGAATTGTAAGGGTTATTTCAGCCAAATATGTTTGATAGGGCATTGAATTTTATTTGGAGGGAAAAAATTGAATTTCAAGGGAATTCCGAATTTCTGAGCAGCAGGAGGACAAGAATTCCCCAATTTAGTGGATTTTTTTTATTGAAGCGTAAGTATTCAGGAATTAATTGCGTGAAAGGGTCGGTTAAGTAAAAATTCAATAATGCATTCACCAAAATTTCCGTGATTTCTATCGATTTTTAGGGAATAATTGAACGCAATTTTCAGTTTTTGTTGATTTTTTCGTCAAATTGTGAAATTTAAGTGCGGAAATTCCTTGAAATTCCGATGGGTTTGTCACTTGGTAAATATTGTTGAGGATTGTACTGACAATTTCAGCCAAAAATTTTTAATAAACACATAAAATCCCATTTGGAGGGGAAAAAATAATTGAATTTCAAATATTAAAGGAATTTCTCATTTTTGAACCGCAGGAAAACAAGAATTCCTCAATTTGCCTGAATTTTAAATTAAAACATGAATATTCGGTCCTTAAATACACTGAATCTTCAATTAATTAAAAATTTCAGAATATATTCATAGAAATTTCCTGAGTTCTGTTCAGTTTTATGAAATAATTGAACTGAATTTACAGTTTCTCTCGATTTTACCATCAGAAATAAAATTCCAACACCGCAATTCCTTGAAATTCCGATGAACCTATCGCATGCTATTTCCAAGAATTCCCCCAGAAATTCTAGTCAAAAATTTTCAAATTGACGTAAAATCCTCCCAGAAAATTTCAAATATCAGAGGAATTCCTCTCTTGTAACCACCAGAACCCCAAGAATTCGCCCATTCACCTAAATTAACAACTAAAACCCAAATATTCATAATTAAATTAGAACCTAATTAAAACCTCAATACCAATCCCCATCGACCAATAAAAAAAGAAGACTCAATCAAAAAAAAAAAATCCGCCAGCCCTTGACTCCAAAAATATCCCGCAACGACTCCGGTCACCTTAAACTATTTCTCCTAACAACACCGCAATACTTTTTTTTCCCACTGACCACCGGCAATACCCACCGCTTTACGATCGCAATGATCGCCGGAGTAATTATCCGTCCTCGTTTCGTCCCCTGGAATTTTGCAAAAGCTAACGATGTTCAGGTGGAAATTATCCTTGAGGGAGTTTCCCCGCATTTGACCTCATTGACTGTAACATCCTCGACTCCTCGAGCTCTACCACCGGTTCAACCCAAGCGAGAGACAAGACATTGCCCACGAATAGCCCTCCCGCTTATCGATAAGAGTCACGCGACGCTTAATGCTGAAACGAAGGACGAATTATTCCAGGATTTCTCTTTTCACCTTCTTATCAATAAATTTTTTAACCCCCCCTCGACTCGGGTTTACTGGTGTTGCAGCTATGCCCGGGATTTCTCATCTCTCAATCGACTCTTTGTACCGTGGGGGCTGGTAGGTACTTGTGCCCATGAAAAACACGCGCCGCTGCATATTCACCGTTAACGCGCAATACAACATATCATTCTTCGGGGCTGGGCCTTATCAGAAGCACTTCAAGGAACTCTTTGCCCCGGTTCTATCGTCTCCCCTGTCAATTTTTTTAACCTCCCGATTTTATTCATCCTACTTTCAATAACTAGTTTAGATGCTTAATCTTAATTCATGAGAGGTATATTTTTCACGTCCTGCGATTAAAATTAATGGATGAGGTCAATATGGAGTTCACGGATAGTCTATCATATTGAGAAATTCATTATCGAGTGCTGTATTTTTAGCCGAAATGGCTGCATTCTTTTCAACAATATCTTCGGTGAATATTCATTCCAATGGGCATATTTTAATCATTAGTTTATTCAATTGATAAAGCCTTCATTAGACATTTGTACTGGAATTTTAATGTATTTTGTAACTGCCAATTCAGAACTGTAAATTTCCACTCAATTATTCAATGAAAATTAATAAAACTCACGAAAAATTGAGTAAATTCATTTTTTAATTTTTTATTAATCGAAAATTCTGCTGTATATGGCACTCAATATTCAATGTTAAATATTTATTTTACTAAAATTGAATAAAAATAAAATTCAGTTTGCCTAAAAGCTTTATTTTAAATTTTTTGAATAAACCCATTTTATTCAGTTCTAATAAACTATCTTATTTTATTCCCTATTTCCATCCCCATCATTATTATTACTATTATTATTATATTTTATTTTTTACATGATAATAATCCGATAAAAAATTTAATTCTCAATTTCTTCAATTTCTCAATAAATGCATAGTAATAATAATAATAATAATAATAATAATAACTAGGGGGCTTCGCCCCCTGCTGGCTTCGCTCGCCAACCCGNGTTAATAATGTGTTAATAATGTGCTTTTTTTGTACTGAAAAAAATTGCTGCCCCATTGCGTTTTTCAGACTATTCTCCACCGAATATTAGAACAACTAGGGGGCTTCGCCCCCTGCTCGCTCCGCTCGCCAACCCGGGGGGGCTTTGCGCCCCCCCACTCGCTTCGCTCGTTCCCCCCCCCGTCCGTGTGACCGCAGCGGTGTGACCGTACCCATAAACATCTTCCATATGAGCACCCCCTAATATAGTAATCCTCCATAAATATCGATATCCCCTTTATGACCACCCCCTCATATAGACATCTCTTATAAATACACGCACCTCCTCGTATAGGCACCCAGCGTCCCCTGAATTTAAGCGTCCCCTGAACTTGAGTGTCCCCTGAATTTTTCACCTTATTTTTTTATTTATATAGAGAGATAATAATAATAGTATAAGAGTCTCCGTCATGAGACGAGGAACGTGACTGTAAAGTGCCCCCCAGAATTCCTAAGAATTCTGGGAATAAGAATGAGTAAAATTAAACCAAAGGACATGGTCCCACGTGTCCAGCTCTAGGGAGTGATTTTGCTCGTTTTACGTCGACATAAAATCATAAATTTCAACCAATCCTATTCGAGTATTTTGAATGCAGGACTGTCATTGGTTGAAATTTACGATTTTACGTGGACATAAACTGAGCAAAATCGCTCCCCTGTACTCCCCATCTAGTTCAGAAAAAAAAACCGCGGATGTAAAATTTAAAAAATACGCGGGGCGCCTGGCAGTGCTGCCACACGTTAGCCCTCGCCATCTAGTGATACCCGTATACCCCGCGGCAAGCAACGAGCCAGCGGCTGGCGTTTCCAACGAGCGATCTAATATTGCGGCAAGGTTGCAGCTGGAAAAAAAATCCATCAGTACCTGCGCAACACTCACGACAACCGCCACGCAATATTATCCCAAGCTCGCGTTAGCGAGGTTATAACGAAAAAAGTAAGCGTGACACAGGAATTCCAGGGGGGTCGATTGAGAATTCCCCCGATGACTTAATTAGAAGTTATAGCGATCGATTAATTGAGTTGAGCAATTAGTCGACGCATTTTGTCACGTAAATCTCAGGCTAGGCGTGATATGGCGGGGCAGAATAGACGAGAGAGAAGCGAGTCGAGTGGATATTACGAATATATGGAGACACTGAGGCAGTCGATGAGAAAGGAAATTGGTGGTGTCGAGGCACCGCCGGATGGTCTCGGTGAAAGGAGAGAACGAAATTCACCAGTTGTGCCTGTTACACGACAAAGGGGCACTAAACGCAATGCAAATGGTGATGATACCTCGAGCGATGAGGAGGAAAATCCGAGTGAGGGTGAGAGCCAAGAGATAAACAATCAAGAAGGTAATGTATCGATAATTGAGATTAAACAGCTGAGGATATGGGCACTTCAGTATCAAATACCACCGGCTCACTTGGAGCCCTTGCTTGTTATATTGCGAGCGAGACTTCTTCCAAGTTTACCGAGATCCGCGAAAATATTCTTAGATGACGCACCACCCCCACCCGCCAAGAAGAGAAGGGAAGAGGCAACGGAGAAAAACGAGTGCTGCAGTCCTGCCAGTAAGATTTTTTTTTTTCAATTCATTTTTTTGGATTTATTTTAATCAGCGAACGACTAATTTATAGGATTGTATTTTCTTTCCGGTTCTGTCTTCA
Source organism: Diachasma alloeum (assembly GCF_001412515.2). NCBI lineage: Eukaryota > Metazoa > Arthropoda > Insecta > Hymenoptera > Braconidae > Diachasma > Diachasma alloeum. The sequence continues at coordinate 832,291 of NW_021680428.1, forward strand.
CTATTGGATTAATTGAATTTTATTCATTTTTATTGTTATTATATATATTTTTGTTACTTAATTCCCAAGTTACAACATTGAAGAGGAATTCCCCATAAATCACGTGAAAATACGGATCGACAAACAATTTTCGATATTCATACCTAAAATTTTTTATTTCTTTTTTTTTTTCTTTAAAGTAATTAGCACCGATGATCTGAAAATGTGAACGAATATGAACATTTTAAATCCCTCTGATGTCATCTCAATGGAACCGAAGAAGGAAATCGCAAAGAGTCAATAAAATGAAAAAATTTATTTTTCTGTCTTTTCGAAATTTTTCAAATTGTTTTTTTCTTTAAAAAATGAAGGGAGATTAACATTTTTAATTTCTGTGATCGTATTTCGTCCACAGAAATAGGAAATACGGAAAATGTAGGGAAGGAAAATCAGAAATAAATTTAAAAAATCGATTTTTCAATTTGAAAATTTCAAAACGTTTTTTTTTATGCAGAAAAATCAATGTATTATCTTTCTATTATCTATTTCTGATGGAAGAAAGTGAAGAGAGGAAGAGAAACGGGATCATCACGAAAACAGAATTTTTAATATTTCAATGTCTAGGGAAAATTTTAAAATTGATATATTTTTTCGAGTAATGAACCAATACCCATAAATTCAATTCCTATCCTCACATTTTCATAGAATACATAAAAAAATAGCAAAGAATTCAAATCGTCGATGAAAAAATTTATCGGATTATTATTATGCAATATTATATATATTTTTGTTACTTAATTCCCAAGTTACAACATTGAAGAGGAATTCCCCATAAATCACGTGAAAATACGGATCGACAAACAATTTTCGATATTCATACCTAAAATTTTTTATTTCTTTTTTTTTTTCTTTAACGTAATTAGCACCGATGATCTGAAAATGTGAACGAATATGAACATTTTAAATCCCTCTGATGTCATCTCAATGGAACCGAAGAAGGAAATCGCAAAGAGTCAATAAAATGAAAAAATTTATTTTTCTGTCTTTTCGAAATTTTTCAAATTGTTTTTTTCTTTAAAAAATGAAGGGAGATTAACATTTTTAATTTCTGTGATCGTATTTCGTCCACAGAAATAGGAAATACGGAAAATGTAGGGAAGGAAAATCAGAAATAAATTTAAAAAATCGATTTTTCAATTTGAAAATTTCAAAACGTTTTTTTTTATGCAGAAAAATCAATGTATTATCTTTCTATTATCTATTTCTGATGGAAGAAAGTGAAGAGAGGAAGAGAAACGAGATCATCACGAAAACAGAATTTTTAATATTTCAATGTCTAGGGAAAATTTCAAAATTGATATATTTTTTCGAGTAATGAACCAATACCCATAAATTCAATTTCTATCCTCACATTTTCATAGAATACATAAAAAAATAGCAAAGAATTCAAATCGTCGATGAAAAAATTTATCGGATTATTATTATGCAATGTAATAATAATAATTGAACAATTATTCAATTTCTGATTGATGAAATCGTCAAAAGTTCCCAGATATTTTCTCAATCTTGAAAATGAGCCCCGACCAGAATGAATTTACTCAATCTAATGTGTTCTACTAATTTGAATGACCATTTCCTCATTTCCCCAGTCCTCAAAGAAATTTTGAAGAAGTTGGTTTCGATTGAAACAGACGTTAAGAAAAATCGCGAGACCCTGGCAAACATCGAGGACTGCCTCCAAGTAAAAGACGACTTCGTGTCCGCCGACTTCTCAATTCCCACGAAACACGAGATTGAATTACCAATAAATTCCGTAAACGCCCTTCTGCACTTTGAACAAAAATTGACAGATGACAGAAGGTGCCTCTCCGATACTGTAAGTATTCATCACAAATTTGGAAAGTTGATTAATGGAAATATCCGTTACCGTTAGAATACCCCAATTGCGCAATTACTCCATTCATATTTGAAGTTTGAAAAATAGTGTCATTAATACACTTGAAATTTCATCACGTTATATTTTTTTAAAGCTCCAAGTGATGAAGCGGTTGAAGTCGTCGAAGGTCTCCATAAGTGCTACATCGATACTGAGAAAATTTCTCGGGAGGACCGTGGCAACACAGTACACCGCTACGAAAAAAATGACTGATAAATTGGTCATGGAAACACATGTACCAAAATTTATGGGATGTGTCCTAGGTGATAAAAGAAGTCATTTTTATTCTTTAAATTTTTTTCCTTCAGCTGAAGTATCTCACAGCCACTTCAATGAATAATAACTCCAAACCCATGCCAATAATGTAAAGAAAGAATGGCATTATCGGCGTGTTTATATTCGATTTGAGAGTCATTCATTGATTACGTCAAGAGCCTGATGAAGCTAATATATTGTGATGTAGAATTCCAGTGGGTTTGATAATAAATGAATGTTTATTAAAGAAAATGGGGGGGATAGAGTGATGAATAGAAGGTAAACGAATAAGAATAACAAGTTGAGAGGAAGGAAAAGAAGAAATACGCAACAATATTAAGCGAAACGTCGCACTACGACAATTTAATCGATGTTGTGAACTTATTTCCCCACTCAGCTACAAGAACTGAGGGGTTTATAAACGTCATGTATTTAAAATAGACAAAGCCGTTCGTCGTCCAATATTAGATTACGTACACGCCCTTCCCCTAGACAAAACAGAATGAATAACTGTAGTGAAAGAATTCGAAGCGAAGTAAATCATAGAGAGTACCCAGACAGACAAATTTATTTTTTGAAAAATATATAAAAAAATATCTCAAATTGGTCCAATTTATGTTTAAAAAAATGTAAAATATGTTTTCAATTTTTTTAATCTATTCTTTATAAATTTGAAAAATATGTGGAATTGGCCCATATCATAAATATTTTTTATATATTTGTTGATGGGGGTATAATTAACCAGACGTGCGGAAAAAGGCACGCACGAGTATAACTGCATCAATCTAATATGATTGTAATTAAAATCTCCAGAGGCACTTATGGCCACTCACGAGGGCCTCTCGGACAAGGAGGCTAAGGCGGCTGTGGGCACGGCCCTCACCCAATCCAAAGGCTGGGACGGACAGCGATCGGAAAAAAATAAAAAACTGCTCCACAGTTCCATGACTGTTATTAAAGAGGAAGAGGATATTCTCGACGCCGACTCGATTATGTCTAATACGTGGATGGGCGAGAGATTCAGGCTTGACACATCGGCGTCAGAGTAGAAGATACGAATAGTGATAAGCACGAGATGATTACTGAGCTTTCCTCCGACTTTATAATATTTTTGTATTAATAAATGCTTGAAAAATTAGAAATGTTGAAATTTTCATTTCCTCCTTTTTACCACCGACGGCAAACCAGAGGGAGGGGTATATGCTTTTGACGGTCCATACCACGACTCTTCGATATCTGTTTGGACGAAACTACATGAAAAACGATTCGAAAAAATGAATACTTGTATCAGGAATAAAGAGAACATTCCGGGGAACTCAACTACGGAGGCCGATTTTCGATTAAGTACTCCGTTTTCCTACAAAATGCATTCAAAAAAATAATAATTTGGGCACGGTAAAAATATTAAACCGAAATTCCCTAGCGAGCAAACGAAAAATCCGTTGGTTAAATTGGTTAGTTATTACTCAACGAGAAAAGCAACAAATAAGTGAGGACTAACAGTGATATTAAATCTTAACGAATGTAAAACAGAGTTGAATTGAATGAAAATATGAATTTTGAAGAAATCTTATATAACTGACGTTATCTAAATATCAAGGATACGATGTTTGCACAGGTGTAAAGCAAAGCAAACGTTTGTGACACCAGAGACGAACAAATAAATAAATGAGTATTTATTTATTTATTTCGTTTTTAATGCGTAAGAGACGACTAAGCGAGGTTTAATGACCATCATGACAGCAATTTCCCACTTGTTTCACTCTACTCTATTAAAAATCGCAGTTGTTCGTATCGATATCACCATATTGATGTCATCCATTCAAGTCTACTGATAAGTAATTTCCCAGTGGTATCATCATCGCCTCAGATATACGCCTCATTGGAAAATAGTAGCCATCAAATGATGGTATATAGCCAGTTGAAACCAGGTATAAAAGCTACGGCGTTATCCGTGAGTCGAGTGCCACGACTTGACACCATTGACCCGTGGCGTTTCACGATACATGAAGGGGTCACCCACAGAATCGCCGGGGATTCGCTACTTGCACGCCTTAGCGGCACGAGAGAGGGACGCTTAGCCTATCCACCGAGCTGACGGATTAATCGCGCAAAGTGCGAAGAAGCCGCCTCCAACACTAACGACTGTTTATCATTCACCTCAACATCTGAATATCTCACATACAGACTCGTAAAGATTACACAGACATTTAACGAAGACATTTATGAACTCTGGGAAAACAATTATTGAACACTTCTGAGATGAAGAATTCGGTTGAATATGAGTTTTAAGAGGAATGGTAATTATGGGAAGACTAACGAGTAGCACGATTATGGAAATTGCTTCATTGGAGTGGGGTTTGAAATTCAATGGGTTATGATCGTAGGTAGGAATCATTTCACTTTGAAAGTTCAGGGAACAAGTGACTTTATCATTATTCCGAAACGGGGGGGGGGCTACGCCCCCTCGCTCCGCTCGCCAAACTCCATATGACCCCCGTGAACCTTACTCTAACCCTTATTTTGACCCTCATGACCCTTTTTCTGAACCTTATTTTCATCATGACCCGTATTCTGGCCCTTGTAGCCCTTAATCTAACCCTTGTGACCCTTTATCTAACCCTCGTGACCTTTATTCTGACCATCATAATCCTCGTGACCCATATTTTGACCCCCATGACCCCTATTTATACCCTTTTTTGACCTTTATGACCCTTATTCTGAACCTTATTTTAATCATAAAATTTATTTCGACCCTTATTCTGACCCTTGTAACCCTTAATCTGACGCTTGTGATCATTAGTCTTATTTAGACCCTTTTTTGACAGCCATGACCCTTATTCTGAACCTTATTTTGAGCATAACCCTTTTTTAGACCCTTATTCTGACCCTTGTAACCCTTAATCTGGCCCTTGCGACCCTTAGTCTTACCCTCGTGACCGTTATTCTGATCCTCATTATAATCCTTGTGACCCTTACTTTGATCCTTGTGGCCCTTATTTTAACCCTTGTGACCCTTAGTTTGACCCCCATGACCCTTATTTAGACCTTTTTCTGACCCTTGCAAACCCTAATCTGACTCTTGGGACCCTTAATCTGACCCTTATTTTCATCCTACTGACCCTTTATTTCTGGCCCTTAATTTTGGAGTCTCAACTTCGAGCACCGAATTTTCATCACCAGAAGTCGATTTATATTTTTATAATATACAGAGACTATATCATTTATCATACAATTAGGGGTTGAAATTAATTCTTTTGGAGAGAAACAGTTCATTTTAATGAATAAATAATAAAAAAATTATAGTAAACGAAAATAAAAAACTCAAACTTGACTCTTATTTCAATTTTTCGTCACATGCAACGAATACTTATTTCTTTTCATCATCAAATTGAGAAAATGCGAATAAATCGCCGGAGGTTGAATTTGAACCCACGAACAAAGGAAATAATTCAATTGAACAAATTAATATAACAAATCAATTAATGATATCTACAATCGATTTTTCATACGAATTATCATCATTCTTTCTAACAATTCGTCATCTATTGCCAAATATCACGGGATAAATTTCGATCTCAATGTCTCAACGCTATTTCACAAGACCGTCAAATTCATTTATGAAAATCAATCGACGAAGATTCAATAACACCAGTGGACACTATTTCCATTCATATTGTTCCATCCCATCGTCAGCCCAGTAATTCAAACCGAAAAGGTACAATTTTCAACTCAGAATTATTAATAATTTATGAGTAATTTCGGGATTTGTCTCAATGCCTGGGCGTCAACCTTGATAGGGGCCAGTTGAATGGGCTCCAGATGTCCGCATTTCTGCATATATTATAGCTGATAGGTCACAATTCCACACGGATAACACCATTCATCAATATTTTCATTCGATTAGAAATCTCTCGCAGGTGGGAACAGACAACTCAACATTAACACTTGCACTTCTCCTCGAATTATCATATTCATTCTCCATTTAATGCTCGTGTTGAACACCTATTTCTTATCCCTCTTTGGCTCCGAGTAAAAAAAACTACTGAATAATACCGGTGTATTGATACAATTATTGCAGCCTTACATGACAATTTAACGACATTTTAAAATGTCAGTGGCGCTAAGCGATAATTGCTGGAATCTATTAAACACGCTTGCAGACGAGGTAGACCAAACGGTCTTCAATCGTCAATATCTCCCGACCGAGCGATGCAATTTAGTTGAGTCAGCGCTCATTTTGAGGCTTAAAAAAATACCTTGAAAATGAAAGAAAAAATGGACAATTTCACTCAGCCGTTTTTGAGATATTGAAGGTGAAACAATCGCCCGCTCTGTCCCACTCTCTCCTATTCTATGAGTATCGCACTTCCTTGGAAACGGAAAGTACTGGGATGAAAGAAATCAGCACTCGTCCGGGTGTTACTTGCATACGGTACATTCACCAGGTGTCCGACAAGGTCGTCGACTGTGCCGAGTTTCATTGTTCATAAGGATTGAGAATACAATCAACGGGGTAGAAATTGAGAGTTGATTTGATCTCAATGATCTTCACCTGAATCGTCAGGACCACTCCAGGAGGTAAATGCAGGTCGGTTTTAATGGTTTGGGTATTTATCGATTATTCACTAGGTTAAATAGCGAAATGTCCGCTTGTGAGGTCTTTTTGGAAAAAGATTTATGCGATGCAGGGAAGATATCGGACATAATGGTGATTTATTTGCGTTGATCGACCATTGAATGTGCAAAAAAAAATTCAAATCATATTTTGTGGGGAACGCGAGAGATATTTGCATCGTAATAGATTGAGATAACGCAAACTATCCGAAAGATAAATTGGAGGAATGATAAAGCAAGTGGGAAGTTGCCTTCGTCACGACGTAGTCAATATATTTTTGATAGTGAATTGGCAATTTGCTTGCAAATGAAATTTGGATGACGATGTATTTTCAATTAATTTCAGCATTGCCCTAATGTTGGCAGTTAATACTGTCTCAATGTTGGCAGCCAACATCGCGCCAACACTGCGCCAACATTGACACTCAACATTGCCTCAACGTTGGTAGCCGACATTACACATATGTTGGTAGCCAACGTAGATCCAACGTTGACAGCCAACATTCTCCCAACATTGGGCCAACGTTGGGACAATGTTGCCTGTCAACGTTGGGGTAATGTCGGCTGCCAATATTCCCCAACGTTAATACTTTTTTCCTTTCCCAGAATATTGGTTGCAAAATATTTTTTTTCAATAACAGTTGGCAGCCACCATTGCCCCGACATTGACCCAACGTTGGCAGCCAACACTGTCCCAACATTAGCCCAACGTTAATTTTTTTTTACCTTTCCCAGAATATTGATTTCGAAATAATTCTTTTCAATAACAGTTGGCAGCCAACATTGCCCCAACGTTAAATTTTTTACCTCTCCCAGATTACTGATGTCAAAATAAATTTTTTCAACAACAGATGATGCAATCAATCTCATAATCGAACTCGATCAAGATGGCACTGGGAAGAATATTTTAAATAACAACTGGATTAATTAAAACAATTATTTTTTCGAACTTCTGATGCCAAAATTATCTATCCTGTCAAAAAACTAGAAATTTCGGATTTTCTGAAAACAATGCTTCCATTAGTAAGCAAAAAGACTGCAGAAATTACGAGAAAAATGAATTTTTCATGATTTTCTTCACCACATAATCGCAATTCCAACTAAATCACTGCCACCATGTCACAATTGCCCGAAGACGGCAATAGATCGGTGCGATGAGTGTCGATGAATGCCCGCCGGCACAAAATCTATCGCACGAGAGCAAAAGCCCGTAAATCACCGGCATTTCATATTAACACAGTCCAGCACGCGCGTCCCGACACTTATCCCCCCGATTTTAATTACAAATCTCCGCTCATTGATTCTCACGTGAAAAAAAAAACACTCATCAGAGAGGAAACTAGTCGACTCGAAATGCCCCAGAACGTCGCTGGTGAGAGTTCGAAAAATTATNAAAAAAAAAAAAAAAAAAAAAAAAAAAAAAAAAAAAAAAAAAAAAAAAAAAAAAAAAAAAAAAAAAAAAAAAAAAAAAAAAAAAAAAAAAAAAAAAAAAAAAAAAAAAAAAAAAAAAAAAAAAAAAAAAAAAAAAAAAAAAAAAAAAAAAAAAAAAAAAAAAAAAAAAAAAAAAAAAAAAAAAAAAAAAAAAAAAAAAAAAAAAAAAAAAAAAAAAAAAAAAAAAAAAAAAAAAAAAAAAAAAAAAAAAAAAAAAAAAAAAAAAAAAAAAAAAAAAAAAAAAAAAAAAAAAAAAAAAAAAAAAAAAAAAAAAAAAAAAAAAAAAAAAAAAAAAAAAAAAAAAAAAAAAAAAAAAAAAAAAAAAAAAAAAAAAAAAAAAAAAAAAAAAAAAAAAAAAAAAAAAAAAAAAAAAAAAAAAAAAAAAAAAAAAAAAAAAAAAAAAAAAAAAAAAAAAAAAAAAAAAAAAAAAAAAAAAAAAAAAAAAAAAAAAAAAAAAAAAAAAAAAAAAAAAAAAAAAAAAAAAAAAAAAAAAAAAAAAAAAAAAAAAAAAAAAAAAAAAAAAAAAAAAAAAAAAAAAAAAAAAAAAAAAAAAAAAAAAAAAAAAAAAAAAAAAAAAAAAAAAAAAAAAAAAAAAAAAAAAAAAAAAAAAAAAAAAAAAAAAAAAAAAAAAAAAAAAAAAAAAAAAAAAAAAAAAAAAAAAAAAAAAAAAAAAAAAAGGGAACATTAGAAATAATGATCGAGATGATAAGCCATCTACGTAGGCATTAAGATATCCATCATTTGACGCTGTTAGGCACTCAATTTTTCATGAAATGCTAAACGGTACTTCACTGCCCTTTCTCCAGTCAAAGGGAATTTTCGGAGGATGAGAATGAGACGAATGGACAGAACGGGAATTCTTGGGTTGGAGATTATTCATATGTTCGAAGTTAATAACTGCAGGATTTACCCGAAGATACTTTTACGGATGAAAAAATCAGGTGAAATCATTCATAAGAATTTCCGTTTTTTTTTTTCATCTCAATTATGTTTTTTCTTGAGAATCGAGAGAGAGAAAAAGTTTCTGAATTTAGAAATGGATGGATTGAAAAAAGTATTTTTTAAGGCTTTGGAATTAGTCTTGCGTTCGTTCCACTTGAATTTCAAGGTATTTTGATATTGTAAGTTCGTGATTGAATGGAAAAATGAATGGAAATTTGCAATTCCAGGTCAACCATTTCATGGAAATTCATGGAAATCCGGAAAATTCAGGCGGATATGTTGTTCAATTAATTGATAATTCTGAATAATTTGGAACTGAATATTCATTTTCTGATTGAAAATTTCAGTAATTTAGGGAATTCTTGTTGTCTTAGTGCTCAAAAATTTGGAATTCCCTTGAATTTTCAGTAAAATTAGAAAATTTCTCATTTTGAATTGTTAATTAATTGACAATCCTGGATGATTTGATACCGAATATTCATGAACTGATTGGAAATTCAAATAGTTACGGGAATTCTTGTTTTCTTGCTGCTAAAAAATTTGGAATTTCCTTGAATTTTCATTAAATTTTTAAATTTCAAGATTTTGAATTGTCACTTAATTGACAATTCTGCACAATTTGATACTGAATATTCATCTTTTAACTGAAAAATCAAGTAATTCAGAAAATTCTTGTCATGTTGCAACTCACAATTTTGGAATTCCCTTAAATCTCCCATAAAATTCAAAAATTCAAGATTTTGAATCGTCAACTAATGATAATTCTGCATAATTTAGTCCTGAATATTCACCCTATAATTAAAAATTTAAGTAATTTACTGGAATTCTTATTTTCCTCGTTTTTGATTGGAAACCAGAGTTTGTAGCAGAGATGTCAGACAAGATGACAATGCCATTTATTTATTCGCTCCTGCACTCCCCCGAAAGCAAGCCCCCCAGACAAGCCCTTGAGTATCGCCAATAGCCACATCTAATGGCGCATTAGCATGCCAGTGTGTTTGCAACACCCACCGCGAATATTTCGTTGTCAGTCGTACCGAAACAGCCTCTCTCGCACACGCCACTCTCCATCCTCTTGTCCAATTTTCTCCCCCCCCAATGCAACACTCTCCCGTAACGACTGGGAAATGAGCACCGGGGAAACGACTCGGAGTAATTGTGGAAGGCATTGCCTCTGGTTGTACACATTTGCCTCGTAAAGAGATAAACCCCAACGTTAGACTCGCCATACCCCGCCTTCACCTCTAATATCTCAAATTTTCACAAATATCCTTCCGACAAGCTTGATTGCACCATTTATTTATTATTCATAGTCCCCGAGGTATGCCGAACGTCCGTCAGTTTATCGATTTCTTTGTTAGTCCATGGGCCGTGGTGAAATATCCATTGGTCAGACAGTTTTTTTTTTCAAGTCGTAATGTAGTTATTATGGGGACGATTAGAACGGGGTTGTTTACCGAGAGAAATAGTTATGGATTAATGGGGACAAATGAGTATGTTTAGAGGAAAAAATGCCAGTTTCAAGAGACAAATTTCCTAAATTGGGGAGACTGGAATGGTGGAAGACAATTGGAATTTCAAATTTCACGGAAAATTCAGTGGAATTTTACATTTTTTAGAAACGAGTTTTTAATTTAATTTTGAAGAAAATCGTGGACATTTAGTACAAAATTGTATTGAAGTTCCATTGATTGGCATTTTTTATTGATTTTCCCATCAATTTATGATTTTGAAAAGAGGAAGGCTCCCGAAAGTTTAAACTATTTCAATTATTTATTTTAATTACTCATTTTTTTAAACAACGAAATGTTCAAACAACAACAATTGTTTTAAACAATTGTTGTTTGAACATTTCGTTGTTTTAAAAAAATTATAATTCTCTGTAAAATCTAATTTAAATGACGCTGAATATTCATGATTTTAAAAAATTTTCCTCACGCAATTTAATTATAATAAATTTGATGATTAAAAATGTAAAAATCCTAGGAAAAATTGTAAACAGCGAATAAATTTCTCAAAATCATCACTTTTGTTCTGAAATTCCGAAACTTTTTCCTGTCAACTTTCTACCGAAGCAAACAACCTTTTTCTCAATAATCCCCACTGAATAATGAGTTTTCACGATGCACAAAGAGCCAGTGAAAAAAAAAATCGATCACGCCTTATCTTGATTTTTATTAAAAATCTGAAAGTCACTGCTAATTACTGCAGGGAGCATTAGAAAACAGCCAGTCCATTTCTCGATGAGCGATGACCTTCGGACTCTACCGAGAGTTCTAACGCCATCGAAATTGTAGGGATAGGTTCGGAGATTAATTTGAGGTGGACGATTGCCGAAAGGACGGATTGGGCCAGTGGGTCGTGAGCTCATTAATCCTGCAATGGCGCGTTACCTTTCATATATATTTTTTTTTCACTCATTCTTCTTTCATCCGAGAATACATCACAATCAAAAGCGATAATCGAAACAATGTGAGGGGACCCATTCAGGCGTGGATTGCGATCAATCTCCGCTCTCCATTCGCCAGTTTGAATCTAATGGAGAAGTAGTTTATGAAGTTGTTGTGGTCGACTCATAATTCGAGAAATGAAATTTATCGCGGAGGATTTCTATTGTTCGTTTTTAATTTATAAAAAATAATAGTCATCGATTTTTCCCCAAAAATAGTTTTTGTAAAAATTGATTTTTCATTTTTGGTAATAAAAAAAATTGATCAATTGAGTCATTTTTCATAATTATGGAAATGAAAAATAATTAATAAAAAAAATGGAATTTATCTTTCGAAAGGATGAAAAAATCGACACAAAATTCACGAATTAAAATAAAAATGAAGGAAAATTGAGGAAAGAATTACTTTTTTCAATATTTATCTCTTGTAAATAAATAAAAATATCGTAAATTTTAGTTTCAGAGTATAAACCAATTGTTTATAAATTATTCATGGGACTTTGGTTGCATTCAAAAATTTTCTTTTTGCAATTAAAAAATGTGAAAATAGAAAAAAATGAATAATCTGTTTTTCTCAAGTTAAATTTGACAAAAAATTACTTTTTCCATATTTCTTTCTTGTAAATAAATAACGGAAATTGTCTAAATTCTGAATATCAAGAATTTTGTTTTTTAATTTCGTAAAAACGATTTTCAAAGCGAAAAATTAATTGTTTGTTAATTATTAACAGAAGCGTAATTTTCGCAAATGAAATGCTGAAAAGAGCTTCAGCAAAATAAAAAAGTCTCGCAATTAAAAATTCCTACATAACTCTCGTTCCATCGCTGATGAAAAGTCTCACCAGCCAAAAGTGGTAAACCCCATAAAAACGATCCTCACGGAAATTATTACGAGAGAATAATGTGTATTTATCCGCACTTAGGCATTCCTTCTCAGTGTTTTACAGTGGATTGCTCAAGAAACCGGCGCAAAAACCGAGATCGATAAGTTCTCGCTTCAGTATTCGATTATGATCGCCGGAGTTGTAGCGATACAAAGAAAAAAAAAAAAAGAATAATCACTCCAACAATATATACAAACTAGGGTGTTTTATTCGCAGAGTTGGTGATCGGTAATTGTATCGGTCTGTCTGCACATTTATCGATCGGACTGGGTGTTGGGCATTTGTGCACGTACTCTATCCGCACGAATCTCAGGACGTGCCACACATTCAGGGGGGGAAAAATGGTTCTTTATGGTGGATTCAGAGCGAAACGGATTTTGTGTTGAATTTTTTATCGTTTTCAGCGGTAGACTCACAATTTTTTGTTTTAATTCAATTACGTTTATTTTGTGTAACTAAAAACCATAAATTCCGTTTTTTTTTTTTTTTTTTTTTTTTTTTTTTTTTTTTTTTTTTTTTTTTTTTTTTTTTTTTTTTTTTTTTTTTTTTTTTTTTTTTTTTTTTTTTTTTTTTTTTTTTTTTTTTTTTTTTTTTTTTTTTTTTTTTTTTTTTTTTTTTTTTTTTTTTTTTTTTTTTTTTTTTTTTTTTTTTTTTTTTTTTTTTTTTTTTTTTTTTTTTTTTTTTTTTTTTTTTTTTTTTTTTTTTTTTTTTTTTTTTTTTTTTTTTTTTTTTTTTTTTTTTTTTTTTTTTTTTTTTTTTTTTTTTTTTTTTTTTTTTTTTTTTTTTTTTTTTTTTTTTTTTTTTTTTTTTTTTTTTTTTTTTTTTTTTTTTTTTTTTTTTTTTTTTTTTTTTTTTTTTTTTTTTTTTTTTTTTTTTTTTTTTTTTTTTTTTTTTTTTTTTTTTTTTTTTTTTTTTTTTTTTTTTTTTTTTTTTTTTTTTTTTTTTTTTTTTTTTTTTTTTTTTTTTTTTTTTTTTTTTTTTTTTTTTTTTTTTTTTTTTTTTTTTTTTTTTTTTTTTTTTTTTTTTTTTTTTTTTTTTTTTTTTTTTTTTTTTTTTTTTTCTAATAGTTTTGTAGAATTCACATGTGAAGGGTTCCGAGTTCAAATGCCGGGAAGAATGGTGCGATCTAATCATTTAAAGTCTTGATCATCATCGCAGTCTATCCTAACCGGGTCGAAGCGATGTCAAATAACGAAAAAAAAAAAAAGTTTTGTGGAATAATGAACTAAAAATTTACACTTTTCATTAATTTCTCATTCAATTTGGGAATTTTGTGGCGATTTTCCAATCATTTTGAATGGTAAATTCCATTTTAAAAAATATCTATTTAATAATACTTTTTAAATCAATTTTTATGCAATAATCGAACTGAAATCTATAATTTTTTTAAATTTCACGCAATTCAATTGCCAAAATGCAATTTTCGACGATAATTATCCGATAAATAATTTAAAAACAATGAATTTTCCACTCTAAAAATAATTTCTTCAAAATCGTAATAAAATTCTCAATATTCAGAATTCCACAAAAAATCATTTTTCCCAAAATTTGAACAATTCACGTTACACCGTGAAAATAATAATTTAAAAACAATAATAAAATAAAAATAAGACCGGTTTTCGCGTAATTTACCCGACGAGATTGATTTCCTAACAATTACTCTCCCAATCGACTCGCGAAAAATAAAAAATAAAAAATCTCCTCGTAATGACTAAATTCCGAGTGCCTCATGCCAATATTTACAAACGGGACTCACCGACCGATGCCTCAAGCCGAGTCCTCGCCGCCTCCTCTGCCTTCCTGATGGCACCCAGCGCCCCATCCCAAGGTCGATCACGATCTGCAACCATAAAATATTCCATTATTCCACTGTGCATACCCCATTTTTCCTCACTCCCGCATTATACAATTTTTTTTATTCACTGCGGCACGCTTTTCCATTTAACGCCCTCGGCCCCGCAGTAACTGGAATATCCTTTCCCGAGATTAATTATCAACTTTTACACCACCAAACGAGTTATTTGAGCCAACATGTAATTTACGATTGGAGAAAAAATCGATGGGACGGGGAGATAAGAAAAAAGCCGGCCCGATGAAATTAAAAAACGACGTGTATTAGCATCACGAGAGGAGTTGAGTGAATGAAATTGAATTTTTTGGCAAATTAAATCGCGATAATTCACGTGAGACCTCTTCTAAAATAGTCATCAATTTTTTTCTCACTCACTCAATTTTTTTTCCATTTTAAATAACCAGTTGGACCTCGAGAATCTTTTATTCTGGATGATTGCAGTAGCTGAAAATTGAGGGTGAAATATCCAGGATTCTTCTAGACTTTTTAACATTTTTGAGTGAAATTTTCAGTGCGTTTGTGGAGAATTTTCATCACACTATTGTTTCGGTGAAATTTCAAGGGGTTTCGGAGACTCGAAATAAAAGAAGACTCATAATTAATTAATTTTTTCCAAACTAAATGTCAATTATATTTTCATTTTCGGGGCACTTCTTGGAAAATTTTATCACACTATTATTCCACCAAGATTTCAAGAAATTTTTTCATTTAAATTTCACCATTTAAAGAAAAAAATAATGAAAACTGAATATCAGTTCAATTATTCCCTAAAAATGAACGGAAATCAGGTAAAATCCCATAAATTCCATTAAATTTGCACTGAAACTCCAAATTTTATAATTTATTAATCAATTTTTTCATTTATGAATTGAAGAAAAATCATAAGAAATTGAACTGAAAAAGGACTCCTAATAAATTGATTTTCCCAGCCTAAATGTCAATAATCCCCGCGAAACTCCTGCCAAACCCCTCAATTTTTTCGCTCCCAAAATTCCTCCCGATCCCAAAAACCCTCTGGAAGTATCCACTCCATCTGCTCTCAATCCCCAAAAAAAAATCGACCAGAGCATCCGCGATTGTCTCCCCCAGCGACACATCGCAGACCTATTAATTACCCCCGCGTTAATTTGATAGACGTTGCATCACTGCTAATGGACTGGACCAAAAACCAGTTTCCCGCACGTTCACCTTATCCACTCGAGCCCCGAGGATGGGGCCAACGATGATCGAGAGGGGGGGGGGGAGGGAGAAATACAATACGAGACCAAAAAAAATCCGAGTGAAAGAGATTATGAGGAGCGACAAGAAGACTGAAGGATTCACGTCGGAGAAATCGATGCTCGTGTTATGTTAATAAGTTCCGCAATGGTTCATTGCTTCCCATACGAGTTCATTGATGGATTTGAGTTATATTCAGGGTCAATTCTGACATTTGAGGAGCAATATCTCGTCTCTATTTCTCCAGTTAATAATCCCCTTAGCAATCAATCACCGTTGCATTCTATTCATCATGCTATTTTCTACTCTGTTCAGCTCATTTCATTCACTCATTATTANTTTTTTTTTTTTTTTTTTTTTTTTTTTTTTTTTTTTTTTTTTTTTTTTTTTTTTTTTTTTTTTTTTTTTTTTTCATTTTTTTTTTTTTTTAATTCCTCGTAAAATAGGAAAAAGCGAGGGTGTGTACGAAGGTGTGTTCCACCAGATGTTGAGAATTTGCACGTTGTATTTTAGTATCTAATGCCTTAAACTCCCGTTGAAGGTATCAACGGGCGCTCTGTGATGCAATAAGTGAATGTATAACGGATGTCAAAGCACACGCCACACGCAACCCCCCTTTTGTGTTGATATCTCCCATTGAAATATATTTCAAATTTTTTATTACCCCCCCCCTCCCCCTCCCTCCCTCATTTTTCTCCTCCATCGGCGGGAGGAGAGACTGTTGACACTAGAGGTACGCGGCATTTCGCCAACGCGTTTTGTACGCCTCGGTGAGTATCAGCCGGAAGTACAGGATCATCGATCAATTTTTATGTTCACGGTAGTTATCATTAGATCAACACCCGGAGACTGAAGCCATCAATTTTATGGGATTGAAATTCCAGGGGGGCCTTTTTGCAACACGTGTTCTGCACTGGGGAACATGCACTTGGCGGTNACTGGAGAACATGCACTTGGCGGTTTTGGGCGAGAGATAAAAAATTGGTAGGGGTTTTTTTTTTTGGGGGGGGAGGGGGAGGTGACATGTAGAGGATTTATCAATGTCACGGAGAATGACTTTTTTGTTTTATTTCGCCGGGAATTATTTTCATGATTTTTTTATTATTGTATTATGTAAAATTTTGAGTTGTTTCAGCGAGATTTTCACGATTTTTGATTGAATTTAACGGATTTTTTAATGCAAACACGAATATTGCATTGGATTGGATAATAAATGGATTGAAAATTAATAAAAAATTCAAGAATTTTTTTTAGCTAAACTTTTTTTTCATTTTTCCATTAAATTGTGAATTTTTGATAACGAAATTTTTTGAAATTCCATCGGGAGTGTCACGCTCAATTTTTTGTCCTTACAAAATAGTTCTAATTCTCACGAATTTTGCTTGAATATACCGTAATTATTGGTGTAAACCCAAATATTGAAATTGGATTGAATAATTAATTAATTAAAAATTAATTAAAAATTCAAGAGTATTTAAAAATCATCAGCATTAAAAAATTAAAAACATTTGCAATTCGTGTCTCATCCCCCGCAATTAATCCTAAATTCTAAAAAAATAATTCTTTCTACCTCCACCCTATTCAAACGTTAATGCAGAATCGATGTTAACACATCCCATCCCCAGAAACCCAACACCCGAGCATTGCCCAGAAACTAAATCTCGAATTTCCGGAAAAGACGTCGTTCACCCCATAAATCGACAATCACGTTCTCGCGAATCCTCCAGATCGCACCAAACACAGTAAATGTCCGCGCGTTTTTCAGACAAACGATACGGCACTAAATACGCTAGAAGAAACAAGTATAGTGTGTGAAATTAAGACGCTTTTGTCCGAAATTAAGATGCCTGGAGGATTTTTTGAGGATTTCTTTCAATTAAGACAGGAAACTGTCTTAATTGAAACCCGTAATATACTTTTATTTTGAATGCTTTTTCATTAACTCAATTTATTTTATTCATCTCGACTTGAAATCGCGTGCTGTCATATGGATTATAAGAGATTTTGTTCAGGCATACCACGACAGGAGTTCCTGTCCAGACATAAGTACATCTCTCGACATGAATATATGCCAAAACATGAATTTCTGTTCGGAATTGAATTTATTTCCCGACATAAAATAATTTCTTGTCTGAAAATAAATTCATCTCTCGACATGAATTAATTTCCTGCCCGGGAATAAATTCCTCCCCAACATTAATTAATTTCCTGTCCGGAAATAAATTCCTCTCCCCACATGAATTAATTGTCTGTGTGGAAATAAATTCCTGTCCAGACATGAATTAATTTCCTGTCCGGGAATAAATTCCTCTCCGAACGAATTAATTTCCTGTCCGGAAATAAATGTCCCGCCATAAATCCATGTCTGCACATGAATTCCTGTCCGGAAGACAGGAATTCATGTCCAAAAATACAACACCAAATAAATCTCCGTCCCTCCCTTTTTCTCATTTCGTCCACGAATTAATAGGTGTGAATTCCTCAATTAACCGAGGAGACAAACCCCCCGAGGCAGACGACGATTACTCAATATAATCGACGACTGGATTTCTTTCACTCTGGTGTTACTGTCTTAATTGGAACCCGTAATATACGTTTTTTTTTCTCCACTTTTTTTTCAATGCTTTTTAATTAACTCCAATTACTTTATTCGTCTCGAATTAAAATCGCGTGCTGCCATACGCATTACAACAGATTTTCGGTCGCCTTTTTTTCATCATCCTTGATACAGACGCTATTATCCAATTATCCAGTATTCCAACCCCCTAACTTCTGTATAATACCACCGGAGATCGATTGAATTTTTCGACGTTGATAGACACGTTAATTGACAGTTGCCTCCGTTATTCGCCAGTACCCGAGTTACCGACATTTTGCTGCCACAAACGCGTCGTTAGAGACGCTCTCGCAAGCCCGGATGCCGGGTATTAGAAAGTGTGTTGAGTGTGTGAGTGAATCAAGTCCATATATCAAATAAATTCCGTCATTTTTTTTACTGGCAAGATTTGAGGTTTTTCCTTTTTTTTTCTATTTCTCTCGTTCATTGAATGAAAAATTGAGGTCTTCGATGGAAATATTTAGGAGTTGGGTGACAGTTTTGATGGAGTGGATTTTGATTCAATAATCTGATCCTTAATGTGGGAATATTAGAAATTAGATCAATCACAGAAACCAGAATTTAAATTGTCATTAATGTTTTTTATTGAAGAATAAACTATTGATAAATAGTTTTGCATCACAAAGTTTCATAAAGAATTGATGAAAAAATGTAAAATAACCAGACTCATTTTTTTTTCACTTCAGATAAATGCGTGTGTGGCAGAAAGATCTTATGTTCGAGGCTTGCGCAGAGTCGCGATAAGCCCGAGACTTATATATCTTTTCTCTTCAGAGGTGAAAAGGAGCGAAGACGCATTGCACGCGTCAACCCGGGGTACTTTATTGTCCCTCTGGACAGGCAGTTTATTACTTTATTGTACCTCCCAAATTCATACACACCCATTGCACCCATACAGACACTGCGATGGTACCCGAAAAGTTTAAACTTTGAAATTTGTCTTAAATCTCCTGTCCAACATCTTGCGCACAACGGTTTCGTGAAATTATTTTTATTACGCACTCGATAAGGACATCCTTGCGAAATTCCATTTTCAGGGGTATAAAATTTCGCCGAGGATGCAACGATTATGTATGTGCTATCGGGAAGAATCTCGAGGTGTTGGTGCATCGTCGATTTTTTTCAGTCAATTATTGTTTTTTTGTTTTTTTTAAAATAAAGTATTTGAATGGGATTCAATTTTTTTTCTACTTTTAGAATTTTGGAAGTTTATGTCTGGACATGAATCTAGGTCCTGACGGAAGTTTGTACTCGGAATTAAATGCGTGCCGCGGCGGGAATTCCTGTCCGGACATAAATTTAATCCCCGACATGAATTCATTTCTAAACATAAATCCATGGTCCGACATGAATTTCTGTCCGGACATGATTCCTGTCTGGATAATAATTCCTTTTCAGGCATAAATTCATGTTGAGAAATAAGTTCATGCCCCAGTATGAATTCCTGTCCGGACATAGATTCAATTTCCGTCATGAATTTCCGTCCGGACATAAATTCATGCATCGACATGAATTGATTTCTAAACATAAATCCATGTCCCGACATAAATTCCTGTTCAGACATAAATTATTCTCCCAACATGAATATCTGCCTGAAAATAAATTCATGTCTTGATATAAATTCCTCTTCAGACATAAATTTCTGTCCGAACATAAATTCCTGTCCGGACATAAATTCATATCCAAACATGAATGCATGTCCCGACATGAATTCCTGAGACATAAAATCATGTCTCGACATAAATTCCTGTCCAAAAATAATTTAATCTCCCAACATAAATTCCCGTCCAAACATGAAAGCATCTCCCGACATGAATTCACGTTGAAGCATAAACCCAATCTCAACATGAAATTATCAGATCCAAATGACATCATATTCTCTTCACTCAACACATTCTCCCTCCAGATGCAAGATGCACTCTCTTATGTCCCTCGCTGACACGTCCGTCACCAGTTTCCTAGGCATTACCCACTGAAGTCTTATGTCCACGTCCTTGAGCGCCAGTAACACTCCCCTGGCAATGCACTTTTATAAATCCATACATTAAAATCGTGGCTTCTCGCGGGTACACCCACTGACACGCCTCTATGACCGTCTCTCGTTGCCAACCGGGATCCTGCTTCCCCACTCATGTGTATAAATAAAATGTTTATCGTATTGAAATTATCGACGCGGTTTGTTGCACCACCACTCGGTCAGTGGTTTATGTTTAAAAAAAAATGCGTTTGAATAAAAAAAAAATTGAGTGGAAAAAGAAACGCGTGATCCGGCTGTACGTGGGATGACAAATCGATTCTGATTGACGAGAGGGAAAGGAAATTATAATAAATGGAAGTTTTTGTCACTGTTGATTGACTTTTTTCATTACTCTTGCTAAACACGGAAAAAAACCGGTGAAAAGGGCGGGGAAATGGTCTCAATTCATTCATTTTTCGAATTAAAATTGGTGAAATTAAATTAACAGCTCTAGACCTCTTGAAATTATAATTTTCAGTCATTTTTTTTAAGTAAAAAAAAAACAATTTGCAGAGTTTCACTTTGAATTGACCGATAATTTGACTAGAATAACGAAATGAAAGACAAAAAGTTGAGGAAATATCTCCATTGCTGTGGTAGCAAATGAAAAAAGTCCCATGGGGATGACTGATCTGAATTCTAATAAATTAAAGTTTTTGATTGACTCTTTCATCACTTTTGCTAAATGCGAAAAAAACCGGTGAAAAGGGCGGGGAAATGTTCTCAATTCATTCATTTTTCGAATTAAAATTGGTGAAATTAAATTAACAGCTCTAGACCTCTTGAAATTATAATTTTCAGTCATTTTTTTTAAGTAAAAAAAAAACAATTTGCAGAGTTTCACTTTGAATTGACCGATAATTTGACTAGAATAACGAAATGAAAGACAAAAAGTTGAGGAAATATCTCCATTGCTGTGGTAGCAAATGAAAAAAGTCCCATGGGGATGACTGATCTGAATTCTAATAAATTAAAGTTTTTGATTGACTCTTTCATCACTTTTGCTAAATGCGAAAAAAACCGGTGAAAAGGGCGGGGAAATGTTCTCAATTCATTCATTTTTCGAATTAAAATTGGTGAAATTAAATTAACAGCTCTAGACCTCTTGAAATTATAATTTTCAGTCATTTTTTTTAGTAAAAAAAAACAATTTGCAGAGTTTCACTTCGAATTGACCGATAATTTGACTAGAATAACGAAATGAAAGACAAAAAATTGAGGAAATATCCCCATTGCTGTTGTAGGAAATGAAAAAAAGTAGCATGAGGATGACTGAGCTATAAATTAACGTGAGATGGCGTCTGCACTTGGTATATCAACCCGGAGGGTTCCATAATATATTTGAACACAGCTCTGTGCCGCCTCATAAGACCGTTTTCTCCTCGATTCCAAGGACTCAATTAGTGCCGATCGTTTCGGTTTTGTTGGATATCATTGCCGTCATCGGACCCTGGCTCTACGAGCGTCGAACTTTGATGATTATGTGGATTCTCACTTTTTTTTTCTCTCTCACTGTTGTTTTTACGATTTTAGAAATCGAGCGTAAGGACACGAGAAATCACTGTGACATGTTCAAACTCCTTCCGGGGATATTCTCAATTGAATGGGCAAAAAAATAATGTAAACAAATCGGCGAAAAAAAAAAAGTTCTCAATCAATCCTCAAAAGAAAAAATCCTCAGTCCTAAATCAATATTATTTTTGCATAACTTTCGTCAAATAAATCAGAGGACTTGACGGTAAAATAACGATGATGAAAACTAGTTCACGGGCCTGAGCGATCCACAGTGACGAAAACCGATTCATCCGACTTTCGATAATTTTTTTGTCTGCGAATATATATATATATTTTTTTTTTCGGCGCGTTATTGTGCGCGACTCCGGAGATAATTGAGTGTGTGGGTGCAAAAGTGAAACCACGAACAAGAGCAAGAACACCGAGCGTCCCCGGGTGATCAACGATCTCGGAAGCGAAGGATAAACTTTTTGTCCAGTGGATTTACAGCCTCGTTTGTTTCCACACTTTGTATTTTTTTTTTCCATTGATTTTTTTTTTCCTCATCGTCGCATTTTCCTTTTTATTGTTCAGATTCTCGGGTAACAGAGGTGGGATTTTCACGGAATTTTTCCCGTTTGCTGTGCACGGAGGTCTATGGCCTTCGTATCATGGTCAATATTTTATGGAGTTGCGTTGCATAAATAGTAACTGACCAGCGCAATTGTAATTGTGGGGCAGAAAAAAATTCTCGGATGAGAATTCTTTGCGTGGAAAATCTGTGAAATTAACCCTGAGTGTTTGTTTTAGTTGTGTGGAGTATTCCGATGTTAAAATTTTTTTAACATTGAAGTGAAACTTGGATGGATTTTTTTTAATTGAAAAAATCCAAGATCTGACACTTCGGTTCCAGGCGAAAAAAAAAAATTATTTCTGCAATTTCTGAGGCCTCCGAGTGTTTCATTGGCAACAAAACATATTTACTCATTCATTTATATATGATATTTTCATAACAAACATGAATCCATGTCCCGACATGAATTGCCATCCTGACATAAACTCATGTCCCGACATAAATTCCTATTCAGACATAAATTATTCTCCCAACATGAATGTCTGTCTGAAAATAAATTTATGTCCCTACATGAATTCCTGTCCAAACATAAATTTATGTCTCGGTATAAATTCCTCTTCAGACATAAATTAATGTTCAAACATGAAAGCATGGCCCGACAGGAATTCCTGTCCCGACATGAATCCCTGTCCAAACGTAAATTCATGTCTCGATATAAATTCCTCTTCAGACATAAATTAATGTTTAAATATGAAAGCATGGCCCGACAGGAATTCCTGTCCCGACATGAATTCCTGTCCAAACATAAATTCCTGTCCGAACATAAATTCATATCCAAACATGATTGCATGTCCCGACATGAATTCCTGAGACATAAAATCATGTCTCGACATAAATTCCTGTCCAAAAATAATTTCATCTCCCAACATAAATTCCTGTCTCATACATAATAATATAATAATTCTCATGACGATAACTGTCAACAAATCTCATCAACTTTATCAAACTTTAACTAAGCTAACGCTCACAGCCCGTAATGCGCGCCGCCATTTCCAGGAATGAAAAAAAATCTCCCTCTCCCCTCTCGCAATTGAAGAAATTAGATGGAGTGCGTAACGGTGAAAATAATTTGCGCCGGCCTCTTGAAATTGGAAAATCAGACGTATAATACTGGAGGATGGCATGAGACTCCGAAGATAGCCACCACCAGAGGAGGGAATCGACATTGAGATGGAGCGAGTATCACGGTGAACGTTATTAGCATAGCGGACCACCCATGACTCGACCCTGCCCAGGCCTTTCCCTAGTCAGTCCCTCAACCTTATAATAAGCCCCTTGTGTCTTTCAGTATCTTCATATCCTCTCTTTGTACCCTCTTTTCAACGTGTGTTGCCGCGTCTCCAATTGTCCCAACGTAACAAGTACCGCTCATGTAGCCATCCCCCATATCTCGATTTATAAAACGATATCGATCCTTTATTGGCGTCGATACAATACCATTTCTATATCCGGAGGTTTTACTCGTCCTCTTGGCATCGTCTATCGTGCCGCTCGTCCTCTTCGCAATTTTTTTTTCGAGTTTATTTTTCTGCTGTTGACTGAGGTATTTGCGTTTGGACGTCAAGCTTCATAAATTCCAGGGTAATAGGCCTATGTTGTCCGATTGGAATATAATATGAATCTTGGGTACTGATGTTACAAGGGGTTTTTGCGGGAGATTTTTTGTGATGAAAATATTTAGTCTGTTTGGAGAAATTGAGAAGAGAATATTTCCCACTTGGTGGGGATTTTTGACTGGAATTTTTAATGCATTTCCCGGCAATTCACCTTTTTAGTTGACAAAATTAATAGAAACTGTTTTGGTTGATTATTCCATGAAAATTTATATAATTTTACTAAATTTTATCAAAGTTTAGTCAATTTCAGTAATTTTTACTGAATTTTAGCAAACTTTAGTAAATTCGAGTCAATTTTAGTAAATTTTAGTAAACTTTAGCAAATTTTACCAAATTTGAGCAAATTTGAGTGAATTTTAATAAATTTTAGCAAACTTTAGCAAACTTGAGTGAATTTTAGTAAATTTTAGTCAATTTTAGTCAATTGTAGCAAATTTGAGTGAATTTTAGCAAATTTTAGTAAATTTCAGCAAATTTGAGTGAATTTTAATCAACTTTAGTAAATTTCATTAAATTTCATCAAGTTTTATAAAAATTTTAAAACAAGTTAAGGAATTCTCATGTTCCTGCTGCTGAAAAAAATTAAAATTCCGTTGAACTTCCCATAAATTGTCAATTTTTTTCTATATAGTTGCATTTTTATACGCATTTTTATAATGAGCCCAAAAAAACATTCATATCTTATATATATTTTTTCTATTCCAATTCTTTGCCACCAATATTCGGCAATTATCACCTGAAATCAAGTGCCCAATTTTTTATCCCAAGAACAATAACCATCCAACCCATAAATTCCTCAAAATCAGTCGTTAATAAACCTAGAAACTCTTTCCTCCACTCAACGACCTCAGGCGAAATTTCGTTCTCTCCCTATTCAGCAAAAATATCATTCCACCAGAGTCGACAGAAAAATATTAATCCACATGCTTGCGCAACCCCTCATCGCAACAGCTATAAATAAATAAACCATAACGACTCTGTCATCACAGAAATTACTTAATTCCCGGAGTAATTTCTCTCCACAAGATTCCCCGGGTAATTTCACATCCTAAAATTCCCCTCATTTCTCCCGTATTTGTAACATGATATGCCATCCAATGTGAGCCTAGATGACAATCTAGTGCAGCGGGCATCCTGAAGAAATTCACGTCAATGGAGTGCCCAGTGGCCGATGGTTATGTTGAATGTTGTAATATCGCATGGGCGTGTTGTATCGCGGGGATCACTCTGAGCAAAATGCCTCGAGGGCGAAATAACTCCTGTTCCGTCACCACACTGGGTTATACAGACGTTGTCAATCCGACTACTTGTCCAGGCAGATTGAATTTATAACACAGGGTTGCTACCACTTGTGTGGACTCACGACGTCAACTACTGTCAAGTGTGAGGGATCACGGCAGGTTGATCTGCCACGTGCCAACAGCATGCAATTCTCGGGGATAATGCGGGGATTAATATAATATTTTGTGTTGTTGAGGAGATATTGTTTCATTTAGCAAAAAAAAGAGTTTTTTATACATTTTTGTGTCGTAAGAAAATTAAAAAAAGATGATAGTAAATGATTAATTTTAATAAATGATTTTTAGAATAGAATGGAAGAATTATTGTTTGGGAATTGGAACACTTTGGAAATTTTTTTCAATTGAAAGTGGAAACTAAAGAGTTTTTAATCCATCAATTTTAAATCAATTATTTCCGGAATTTAGGGAGATTTAAATTTTCAGAAATTTAGGCAAATATTCGAGAATTTGTAATTAATTGAAAAATCTGCGTGAATTTTATACCGAATGTTCATGTGTTGTTTTAAAATTTGAGGACAAATTCAATAAAATTTTGGGTGAAATTAAAAATTTCATCATTTTATCTTCAAAATTAAATTAATTGTCAATTATTAAATATTTTCGGTGGAAATTTACACTAGACTTCATTAAAGGTTTTATCGAGTGACAGTTCCAATGAATTCCAAGGATTTTGTAATTAAAAATTCACAATTTGACGAAAAAACCAGTGAAAACTGTAAATTTCAGTTCAATTATTCCACTAAAATTGATAAAAATCCGGAAAATTCAGGTAAACATATGCGCAAATTTTTCAATTATTAAAAAATTAAAATGATTCGTTCACGTTTTCTTAATACCATTTAAAAAATTAAAAACCCCCCCGAATGTCCAGTGAAATAACAATTTTTTCAACATAAATTCTCTAATTTCAAAATCAACGTAAAACGTTCGACAAAATAAAATGCTGACGCTCAGCATCAAATATCAAACCCCATTTCCGAAAAAATGAAATTCCAAAGTCCTCGAATCCTTTTAATTATTCATTTCCCTGACTGTTTGCGATGAGAAAGAGACGCGGATCGTGACGCCGAGGGGATTCTCGTGCGCCTCAGCGTCCCGAGCCCCCCGAGGCACAACAAGAAGAGCCAGACCAATCACGACGACAAGATGACGCCATGAGTCGATCGATCCCCCCAACTCCAATTATTAAATCGCCGATTAATTCCGACAAAAATTGCGGAAGCTCTCGAATTAGAATGAATTTGAATAACCCCATTATCGAAATGAATGAGCGGCCGTGTCACCCATCGTCAACAACTGGTCCGTCAAAATAAAGTCTCATTAATCATGGCGAACCCCAGCGAACGGAGGATCTGTGCGACTGCCATCAGCACGTGTTAAAATACTTGACCAGAAGTCAGCAGTCTCGGGCGAAAAAATTTCCCGTGTGACAGTCCCCCGATGATTTCACAACATTCACTGGACGAGTTTCTCACCGGGAGACATCATGTATCCCAAGTATCAGTGATACAGTTTTGAAGCAAGGCGTGTTTGCTCTAATATCATCGGCATTAGTCCGAGGAAGGTGCGTGGTACAGGGCGCGTGGCTTTACTTTCACTCGGTGCTGCCCCACCTCAACATCACTTTTCTGGTTTTAGTCGCACGCTTCCCGCTCTTTTCGCACTCCCAGCGGGGAATGTCGATTTTTTTCGCATCGAAGTATTCCTATTTTCATTGCATTTTGCCGCAGAGTGGAAGCTTCTTCATTGTTTCAATTTAGGTTTAGGATTTTTTGGGGTTTATGGGGTCATTATGAGCCAAAAACTCAGTTCAGGTACAATAATTTAAGCCAATTTCAACCATTAATCAGTTTTCAACGAATATCTCGGAATCCAAGTCAGATAGCAAAATTTCCGTTACGACCTTTTTTGTAGAGCTGATTGAGCCCTACAAAAAATGTTATTACCAAAATTTCGCTATCTCCCTTAGATTTCGAGATATCCCTCAAAAACTCAGTTCAGGTAAACCAGTTCGTCAATTTTAGCCATTAATCAGTTTTCAATGAATATCTCGGAATCCAAGGCAGATAGCGAAATTTCCGTCACAACCTTTTTTGTAGAGCTGATTGAGCCCTACAAAAAATGTCATTACCAAAATTTCGCTATCTCCCTTAGATTCCGAGATATCCCTCAAAAACTCAGTTCAGGTAAACCAGTTCGTCAATTTCAGCCATTAATCAGCTTTCAACGAATATCTCGGAATCTAAGCCAGATAGCAAAATTTACGTTATAACCTTTTTTGTAGAGCTGATTGAGTCCTACAAAAGATGTTATTAGCAAAATTTCGCTATCTCCCTTAGATTCCGAGATATCCCTCAAAAACTCATCTACCTCACCCAAACTGAGACTTGGATCATTTTACCGCTTCGCTACTGAAATAATTTCCCAAGTGAAATTGCCTCATCCAGTTTTCCCCCTCCGCCGATCCCCTCGAGAAGAAATCTCCTGGCTTTGAAAAAAAGTGCAGAAGTGACTTCCGCCAATAGCCCAGCGCCAAATTCGTCCGATGGACCTGAAAATCCGGGCCCGCCGATCATCACTCCATGTATTCACCCGATCCCCAGTTTCCACATTTATTTTTACAGCACCAAGACACCGAAGGATCATTGACATTCCACTCTTGCTCTTCGCAGCCGGTGAAATGATCCGTGGCGATACGAGATCACTCGCCACTTAAGTTTCACCGGTGTTTTTCCCGCCTCCCGTCCCTCTTTAACAGTTGGCAATTGCGCAAAATTCATCTTAAAACTAGCCGCAGAGCCTCAGCTCGGCTATTTGATTTCGGCAATATCCTGTTTCCTCCCGAGATTGCGCTCGCAATTTTTCTATAAAATTTTCTTCAATGATGTTTTTTGTTACGAATTATTCGGATGACGTTGTGAAATGGTAAAATGAAATTTTAATTGAGAGAGCCCGGGGATCAGCTGTGCACTGAGCACTTTGTCAAGTGGCTTATAAGGCGATACGGGGCGAGGCTTTCATCTCACTGATTTTCTCATATTTATTTGGTGACAATTTTCGATCATTGCCAATGGCCACTGCGACGCTTTTGGCGGCAACCGGCGCGACAATTAGGCGAGCCAACTGGCACGTTGAGTTGGACTACTCGTCCTCTTTCACTTGCGCCACGCGGGGGAAAAAATTGACTGGGATTTTTCTATTTGCGGGAGGCGGAATGTTTCAACTCATATCAACCCCAGAAAAGCGGATTATTTGAACTGAACTGACTTGATTTAAATCAACGCTAGCCGAGGGCGTAGCCTAGTTTTAAATAAAAATAAATAAATAAATAATGTAAGAATGTTCATGTTCTCAGCAACCAATCCTCAACATCTAATTGATTTGTTCCTGTCATCATTCTGCAGTCAAGCATTATGTCACATCACCGATTTTTCCCGATCCTTTCACCTTTGTCTTCCCCTTAAAAAAAAACCCCCACTATTTACATACAATTACGATCCTCCACGACGAAAAATTCCCCCGCCACTGATGAGATTACAAATTACTATTGAATGAACCTTTTTTTATCGTCTCAAATCAATGAAGGAGTTCTATGTAGGTATGATTACCATTTCCCTCTGTTAATATATTCCTCTCTAAATGTCAGATGTGTCCAGTGCGTGGGTTAGAATAACTGGCAGCCCTATCTGATGGCAAACAGATGTCTCACCAATGAGACAACCAGTGTCCAATGATCCACGTCCGGTCGATCTAGTTTTCATTATTCGTTCCGCGATGAAAGCGAGAAGAGACTCTCTAGTCCGCCTTTGGATACAAACGAGTGATACTGGATACATCGGGAAAGTATATCGAAAGTGAAGCAATTAATGTCCACTGCATTCAGCCCTCATTTGCATGATGGGAGGGCGGAGGGGGCAGGGGGTGAGGGAGATAATGGTTTTTTTTTTTCAGGGTAATGCAACACCTCGGGGAGACGGGGGGGAATTGAAAGATAATGAGATTTGTAAAAGTAATCGCGTGTGCGACGTACGGTCTTAGGACATGGGTTTAGTTCGCGTGGCAGGCGACCCACATCCAACGCTGGATATAAAGGAGATAAAGTGCTCCAGGAGTGGAGCAGAGGCTCTCAATGTGACCCCGCCTTTATCAACTGCTGTGGAGAGGAAAAATCATTGTTAAGGATATGAGAGTTGAGAATTTAGTAGAGGTTGCACGGAAATTTTGAGGGGTTTCGGGGTTTGAAGGAAAAATTTTGTGAAAAATCGATGGAAGTTAGGGTTTAGTTGAAATATTCGGTATTTTTTCATTTTTTGTGGGTGAAAATTCGGGGGAATTCGGGAAATTCTCGGCTTTTTACTCAAAATATTGGAAATCTCAGGGGAATTTGAAAGGCCCATCCACGTTGATTAGAATTTTTGGCGAAAATTTTCGATATTTTGTAGGAATTTTTATGAAGTGACAGTTTCACTGAAATTTCAAGAAATTTCTTCATTTGAAAATCACAATTTTATAGAACAATCAATGAAAATTGAATTGCAGTTTAAAAATTTCATATTTTTTAATTTTTTGTTGTTGAAAATTCTGGGGAATTCGGGAAATTCTCGTCCTGTTACTCAAAGTGTTGAAATTTCAGTGAAATTTCAGGGCAATTTAAAATTTTATGTCCCTTTCCTCTACATTTTGCAGAAATTTTTATAAAATAACAATTTCTCTGACATTTCAAGGATTTTCGTAATTGAAAATTGACAATTTGATGAACAAATCTAGGAAAACTGAAAATTTCAGTTCAAAAATCAGAAAAATTTAAGAGAATAAATTCTTCAATTAATAGTAATACAATAATATTAATTTTTTAATTGAAAATTCAAGTAACTCATGAAAATCGTCCTGTGAATATTGATTAAAACTTAAAACTTCATGATTTCTAGCCGAATTTTTCACAAGTTTCACTTCCGCAATTTTGTTATCAACTGACAGTTCCACCGAAATGTCAATGAATATCGTAACTGGAAATCCACAATAAAAAAATTACTTTCCGAGAAAGATTCATCCATTAATTCATGAATAATGAATTCAATTTTTTTTGTGAATGAATTAATCTTCAATAATTCATATTTAAACCGGTGAAATGGGCTCAATGCGACTGAAAAAAAATTGGGGAGCGTCGGAGAATGGAAGAAAGTAGTTTTCTATCTATTCATGTCCATCTATTTACCGGAATCTACCAGGGACCTTCACTCGCTCAGATATTCCGATTTACATCCACAACTCGGTGAATTTGTAATTCAAGAGTTTGAATTTCATACGAATAAATCCCTTTTTTTACGGTTAGAGTGAGAGTGCGTGGAAATTGCGACCCTGCGTGCGGTCCACTTATAGCATTCTTCGAATTACTTCCCGTACATGAGGCACATGATTACAAATCTCATTACACTGGGATAAATCTTCACATTATGAATATTCTTCTGTACTCAAGGGAAGTGAATTTTTTCACGTGTGAAATTTCATTATATGCATTCCAGATGATTATCAAAGTGTTGAAGACGACACGAAAATTAATTTACGATTATTATAATTAATGAATTTTAGATTAAAAAAAAAAGAGTGTTTTGTTCACTTTTTTTTTGTTGAATTCCCCCTTAATTTGTTTATTTATATATTTATATATAGATTTAACCATTTTGAATCATCAAATTTGTCAATTAAATTGTGAGAAGAATTTGAAAAAAAAATCATGAATATTCCGCATCATTAAAATTACATTTTGCACAAAATTATTATTTTTTTAAACATTTGTTGTTTATAAATAAATCATTGAAATTGTTTAAACTTTCGGAAACCTTATTTTTTTAGGCGTTAAGTCGATTTGTGGTAAAATTCTGAATGTGAATAAATTTTACGATTACGAACAAATAAATAATAAATAAATAATAATAATAAACAAATGAATAATAATAATTTGTAAATAAATTTTACGATTATGAATAAATGATTTTTAGGATGGAAAATTGATTGTTTATAAATTATTTATAAAAAATTCTCGTAATTTTAAATAAAAAATTGCAATTTTTAAATTATTTCCTCAATCTTCCTCCAAAAGTAAACTTTCTAATTTATTGTACATTTGAAAAATATTTTCTAACGGCTCAATATCGAGATTAAAATTAAGACCCGCAATTTTTTAATAATAAAATCATTATAAAATGTCGGGAAATTTAAATTATTTTTTTTTTAAGCATTCGTTGTTCATGAATAAATAATTGACTTCTGGTAAAATTCTGCATATGAATAACTTTGTTACAATTCCGAACTAATGATTTTTATCATATAAAATTGATTGTTTATAAATTATTTATAAAAAATTCTCGTAATTAAAAAAATTGCAATTTTTAAATTATTTCCTCAATCTTCCTCCAAAAGTAAACTTTCTATTTTATTGTAGATTTGAAAAATATTTTCTAACGGCTCAATATCGAGATTAAAATTAAGACCCGCAATTTTTTAATAATAAAATCATTATAAAATGTCGGGAAATTTAAATTATTTTTTTTTTAAGCATTCGTTGTTCATGAATAAATAATTGACTTCTGGTAAAATTCTGCATATGAATAACTTTGTTACAATTCCGAACTAATGATTTTTATCATATAAAATTGATTGTTTATAAATTATTTATAAAAAATTCTCGTAATTCTCAAAAATTGCAATTTTTAAATTATTTCCTCAATCTCCCTTTCCTAACGGTTCCACATCGCAATTCAAATTTCAGTCTTGTAAAGTTTAAATAATAAAATCATTGTAAAATATCCAGAAATTTAGGATCAAATGGGGCTCAAAGAACTCTTTGTTCCCCTACAAAATTAGAAAAAGCTATTAATATTAATCAGTGCCCTTCATAAAAATATAAATAATTTTCACCGCAAAATTTCTCCAAAAAATTCGTTAAACACGCGGTACTCTGCTCCCTCTCGCCGCAAATTTCTCTAAAATGATTTTTGTAATCCAGAAATCGCATGCAACGAATACGGAAGTAGATACTGCCCCGACACAGTGAGACTCCAGCCATCTATCTTCGCTCACCACATGTGCCTGTGTGTGCATACGTGTTTTCATACGCCTCGGACATCGGGAGCAACTCCCAACAAAATAGAAATCTGCGTGCCGGTTCTAACTTATCCTGTATACTAGTTTTAAATGCCCCCTGGTTGCAAAGAGAACTATTTTATGTATATAAATGCGTACACGCGACTGAACCTCTAACGACGCTCGTCGTGCCGGTGAACGGATTAACGTCAGCCTCCATCTGCGTCTCCGCATAATTATGTCCAGTTCCCCCTCCTCCTCCCCCCCCCCCCGCCCCGCCCGCCCGCATTTTACGTGAGGCATGATGAATTATAAATTTTTATTTGCCGAAAAAGAGTCGCAAAAATAATTTGCCTTTTCCCTTTTCATTTTCACCCGCATTTATTCACTTTTATGAGACAATTTTTCGTAAAAGTTTTCACACAAATTCGATAATTTGAAGATTTTTTTTTTCAACTTTACGACATGTCTTCACACTTTATTCTCATGTTTATGCACTTGACACGCCTCGCGTTTTTCGTGAATGTTTTTTATCTCCATGAGGGAGGCTTTACGATCCTGACCTTTTTGGTTGGAAAAAAAAAAAAAAAAAATAGCAGAGCAATTTCGGCGGTGTTTTAAACGCAAAAGTACACAGCGATTTTCGCCCGCGAGTCTTTACGACTTCTCTTTTGTACGGACAATGGTACCCGAGATGTTCAAGAATTTCACTGCAATTGTATGAGCCGTGGAGAATAAAAGATGTGATACAAACAAGCAGTTGAATGATGATTAAGGATACAACGTTTGAGAAGAAATTGTGGAATTGTAAATTTCACTGGAAATTTAGGGGGAATTCAGATGTTTGAGCAAAGAATTTGGCAAACGAATGATTGAATGATATTTGAGGATATCTAAGTGTTTTGCGGATTGGGAGAGGCCACTAAACAGAAGTTGAATTTCGGATTAATCAATTGATTAATGTTACTCAACGAAGATAATTTAAATTATTGAATTAATCTTCAATTTAATATTCAAGTTGGGAATTACTCCGTCGAACAATAATTGAGATCGGGAGATGGAGGATTATTTCGCTAATCAAAAAATCTTTTTATGACTTTTGGAATTATAATAGTCAATTGAAAATTTACGTTATCAATTATTTTATTAAATTGCGTGAGAAAAATTTGAAAGAAATCATGAATTCTAAATATGAATAGATTTGTTACGATTCTGAATAAATAATTATCATGTTGGAAAAATTGATTGTTTATAAATTATTTATAAAAATACTGGTAATTTTCAAAAATTACAATTGCTAAATATTTTTTCAATCTTCATCCAACAGTAAACTTTTCCATTTTATTTTCAAATTTTAAATATGTTTAAAAAGTTTAAATGATAAAATTATTATAAAATTTCAATTTCAGTGGAAATTAAACATAAATTCAAATCGTTGAGCAACAGAACAAAGGGAATTTGATAAATGACGCATAATTTTTAATGAATTTAAAATTCACTTGATTAAAGTGGAAACTCAGAGCTTCTGCAACAATTTCATTATTCAAACTTCGAAGGTCTCAATTTGATTCTCGATTCAACGACTTAATAACAGACAAGATACGCCTGTCCGTCATTAAGCTGTCGTTTTTTGAACCGTTAGGTAACATTTGAAAAATCTGACGAAAAAAATTAGAAAGTCTGATTTTTGAAGAACTTTTAGTTTTTGAGATCCCGCCCTTTTCATGAATAATTCATAAACAATCAATTTTGCACTCTAAAGTAATTTTTTCGAAATCATAACAAATCTCTTCGTACACATTTAGGAATTTTACAGAAATTGATTTCAACCGTTTTCATAATTTTTTAAAAGGGGAATGTCAAAAGTGAATGTCAAATTTAAAAAACTATTGAAAAAACTTCAATGAAATGCCCATTTTAAATATTTATTCTTTTCGTTCATCAATTTTTCACTAAAAAACCAGGATTTAAAAAATAAATGCAAAATTGTTATTTTCATTGTCTGAGAATAAAAAAATATATTGTCAATGATTTTCATCATCTCCATTTAAAAATAAATAAATCATAAAATGTCCACCAAATCCCTCAAAATGAATGAGTAGAAAAAAAATGAATGAATTCTTCCCATTGATTTCCCCCCAAACCCCTTTAAAAAATCAATAAACCATAAAAATAAATAATAACTCCCGCGTGAATATGAGGAAGAAGTCCAGAGATCCCGACAGATCTCCGTAGAATCGATCACGGAAGTGTCCAAGGGATCGATCGATAGATCGTCTTTGGTACTTCCTAGATGGCCTCGAATATGGCATGAAGCGTTGCACGAATGGCCGAGGCCGGGAGCGAGGAAAACGCAGAGGCGAGATATCGAGGCGGATCCGTAGTGCGCGCGGGGCAGAGGCTGATCCAGTTGAGGCTACTTACAACTGTCTCTCTCTACCTGCCATATTAGTCACGCTTAAACGTACACGGTTGTACATACAAAGAACGCCTGATGTGCTTCCTAGAGTCACGAGTTAACTTCATAAAAGCCCATACATTTCACGTATAATCCTCTCAACTTGGCTAATTAATTGATGTTTACATGTGAGTGACATTGCTGGAGTGTGTTTTGTAAACATCCTCATTTGTTCGGTATTCATACGCTGGCGAAGGTCAGATTTAATGATGGAAATTATAATGATGAGAATATGAATGAAGAGGAATTCATTGGGTGAAACTACTTCTTGGCTTTAATTTTTTCGTCCGGCTATTGGAAATTTTAGTGCAATTATTCCGTGAAATATTCCATGGGACAATGTTGACGGTTTATGTTGGCGGTCAATGTTGGGACAATTTTGGCCGCCAACGGCACAGCAATTTTGACTGCCCACGTCGGGGCAATTTTGGCGGTCAATGTGGGGATAATGTTGGCGGTCAATGTTGGGACATTAAAAATTCTCATTTGCTCGGTATTCATACGCTGGCGAAGGTCAGATTTAATGATGGAAATTATAATGATGAGAATATGAATGAAGAGGAATTCATTGGGTGAAACTACTTCTTGGCTTTAATTTTTTCGTACGGTTATTGGGAATTTTAGTGCAATTATTCTATGGAATATTCCGTGGGACAATGTTAACGGTTTATGTTGGCGGTCAATGTTGGGACAATTTTGGCCGCCAACGTTACAGCAATTTTGACTGCCCACGTTGGGGCAATTTTGGCGGTCAATGTGGGGATAATGTTGGCGGTCAATGTTGGTACATTAAAAATCCTCATTTGCTCGGTAGTCATACGCTGGCGAAGGTCAGATTTAATTATGCAAATTATAATGATGAGAATATGAATGAAGAGGAATTCATTGGGTGAAACCAGTTCTAGGCTTTCATTTTTTCGTACGGTTATTGGGAATTTTAGTGCAATTATTCTATGAAATATTCCGTGGGACAATTTTGACGGTTTATGTTGGCGGTCAATGTGGGGGCAATATTGGCGGTCAATGTTGGGACATTAACAATCCTCATTTATTCGGTATTGATGAGAATATGAATGAAGAGGAATTCATTATGAGAAAATAGTTCTAGGGTTTTATTTTTTCATACGATCATTGAGAATGTTTACCGAGTATCACTAGAATTTTGCGAAATTTTGTCATTGAAAATTCATCGTTTGGGGGAAAATCAATGGAAATGTTGAATTTTAGTACAATTATTCCATGAAATGTGCAATGTTGACGGTCAATGTTCGGACAATATTGGCGGCCATCATTGTCTCAACATTAACCGCTAACGTCACAGCAATTTTGGCTGCCACTGTCGCAGCAATGTTGCCGCCGAAAAACTGTTTCACGTGAGAATATTTGATGGAGTAGAACAGATTTATTGTTTAATCTTAGACACATTTTGAAAAGAATTAATCATAAAAAGTTCAATGAACCTCTGCAAATTTCAATTCGAAACCCAACCCGTACATTAAGCTGAAATAACCAAGACATTAACTTGAAATAACCGGAATTAATCTGAATAAAAAACCTTGATTTTCATTGAAACTAATGAGAAAGATAATCGACAACGGTAATTACCCCTAAACAGGTCGAATACATACCCATGAAATTGAATACACATTTTAGGGACAATTAATTAGCAAGATCGTTTGAACTGAATTAATAATCACGATATAATGCAACGATGTATTAGGCTGACCATTGGGATGCTGAATAAGGACTAATATAAGGAGTGTATGGGTTATACCGTTATGATTGCAGTGGCCGTATAGCATGCACAACGCTTGTGCTCCACAAGTATACCGCGAGTTGCCTACTGTTATAATAATCGTGGTTGGGAATAGGAGGTAGATAAGACCACACCAAGACGGGAATGCCATAGTCACGTTGTACCTTTTTCGGTGGCTTCTTCGGAGTTGTTAAAGAGTCAACAATTTTTTTTTCTTTTTTTTTTTCATTATATTTTTTACTGGTTTTGCCGCGATCTCGAGATGTCGTGTTTCATGCTGCGTTATTGCTCATTAAAATGCAGTACAATTTTTTCATATTCGAGCGCAGCTTTTTAATAAAACATAAAAGAGATTTAGGTGGAATTAACGGAATTCATTGGAGAAATGTTCATTTTTAGTGGATGTTATGAGGAAGATTATCAGTAAGGGTAATTACTGTTCACTAGGTCGAACGGAGGCGATTAAAGAATGTTGGAGGTGAAATTGGATAGACATTTTGGGGACAATCGATTAGAAAATGAATGGGAAGTTGCTTTCTTCGCAAGAGGGTCAATATATTTTTTTGAATGGAATTTCTATGGCGATGTATTTTAAATTGAATTGAATGATTCACTGAATTCAACATTGTCCCGACATTAATCGCCAACATTGTCCGCCAGCATTATCCGCCAACATTGTCCGCCACAATCCTAACATTAAAATTTTTACCTTTCACTGAACATTGAATATTTGAAAATGAATTTTTTCAGCACTAGATCACCGAAAATTCAATGAATCTCCAACATTGCGTTTCATGCTGTATTATTTCTTATCAGAATACAATGCGATAGCTAGCCTCGAGAAGTCACTTACGCGATTCCAGGTCTTATCAATTATACCCGAGTGGGCATCGCGATCGTGACTGTAAAGTTCAATTGAACGATCTGACAAGGACTCTGTGATAGTTGTGATGGCAATAGTGAAAAGGAATTCTATTGATTTTTGTCGATACCCGGAGTTTTACGACGGTTTTTTATTGCTTCTGGTGGTCTAGTTTTTTTATGGGGCCTTTTTTTGTTCGGGAATTTTATTGCGAGGGGTTTTCATTCTACTTTCTTCATTTTTTTTTGGGTTTTCAACTTTAGGTCTCGCTTGGGTTTTCGATTTTATGGGGTTTTGACGAGGGGTGATTGGTGGGAGGGCCCCGTAATCCATTTTTTTCACGTTTTAGATGCTACTGGAGCCATTTTTCATTACTTACTAATATTTACGTCTGTTAGATCCAGATAAATAAGGCATTTGAATAGTCCCAATAACGAATTTAAATAATCCCAGTAAAATATCTTTCATCAAAATATTAATTTAAACTTCTTCGATTAATCGCCATTAATATCGAAGAGAGAAACGCGCAATAATCTGTTGTTCACCCATATGTACACAAATTAAACATAAAAGACAAGAAGAGATAGTTCTCTAGTTATCTCTCGTTTAAATTTAATTAACTCACGTATCGGGTTCTTCCAGGAGTGCGATGGGTGCGCGAAAGTGTGAGGCTGCAGCACGGCTGCGTTGAGGAAGGCCATGGCTGGTAACCCCAATCCTTTTCACCTGCATTCAAATTTAAAAGTCGATTTGAATAAAGCACACGAACATAAATATTCGTTAAAGATTTTCAATTTAAAAAATCGCCAATTCATTTTTTCAACGATTAATTAATAATTTTAACAATGGATCAACTAAATGAATAACAAATTTTGGGGTTAATTGTTAAATTTCATCAAATGATTGTTAAAGTTCAATAAATCGTTCTCCAGTCATTAAAAAAAATGAAAATTGTTGTTAAATTTCAAGAACCAGTTGTCGAATTTTTTACCCGACTGAATAATTTAAAAACAACGTATCGTAATGATCAACTTCCAGCGTGAAATCCTATTTTTTATAAATTTCCCATAAAATTCTTCAACTCCAATTTCTCTACCGCAACATTTCTAAAATTGCTTCCTCCGGATGTAAATCAGCGCGAATAATACGCATTAAGGATATCCAAGTATCTTTTACAGTTTGGTACAGGCGACGCTATAGATTCAGCCATTTTCAATCATTTGTTGATTAAATTGTAATTTAAATTTGTTAAGTAAATTGCAATTTAATTTGTTTTTCAATCAAATTTGTCAATTAAATTGTGTGAGAAAAATTTGAGAAGAAATCAAGAATATTCAGCGGCATTCAAATAACATTTTGCCCAGAATTATATATTTTTTAAACATTCGTTGTTCATAAATAAATAATTGAAATTGTTTAAACTTCCGAATATCTTTTTTTTTGGGATTTAATCGATTTCTGGTAAAATTCTGAATGTAAATAAATTTGTTGCGATTCCGAACTAATGATTTTTATGGTGGGAAATTAATTGTTTATAAATTATTTATAGAAAATGCTCGTAATTTAAAAAATAGCGATTTTAAAATTATTTCATCAATCTTCCTCTAAAAATAAACATTCTAATTTTTTTTCAGACTTTTAAAATGTTTTCTAACGATTCAATAAATTTAAATAATAAAATTGTGGTAAAATGTCCAGAAACACAGGGTCAAATGGGGCTCAAATGAAAGCTCTGAAAAGTGCATTTCACTGGAGAAAAAATAGCTAAAGTTCTTGGATATTCTTAAACCTAAAAAAATTCTGTCTGCAATAAAAAAAATGGACTGTCACAAATAGATTTTTCTAGAAATTCTGCGGATGCTCTAGAAAATCCGAGAACGTCCCAGAAGATTTGATTTCCACCGAAATTTCAAGAAATATTGCAATTAAAAATTCTGAATTTCCAGGAAAAATCATCGAGAACTGTAAGCTTCAGCTCAATTACCCCCCGAAAAAATCCTTGAAATTTCAATTAATCAAGTTCACAAATTCTCACCCCAGAGCTGTAAAAAAAATGATAAATTCCATAGAATTTCCAGTGGATTCTGAACTTTCCCGATTTCTTTCGCTAAATGGCATTCAGTGTCCCCTGAAAATTCCCGGTCGACTGCCCCTGAAATATCAATTTTCCCTAATAATGCAGACGAATTAGCGTTAAAAAATCATTTTCCCCACTCGTGCGCTGAAAACCCCTCGAGATTCGGCATCGAGCCGTTACGTTTCTCGTCCCGTGCACGAGTGATCTCGATTCTCAGCGAAACGGGTGGAGTTACGTAGGTGTATTCCCGCCGTTGAGCGTCAACCCATACACACACACACACACACATAACATCACCGCTGGCCTCGCGCGAGTGTGTGAGGGCCCCGGCGAGATCATGAGGCTGTACGTTCCATCTTGTTCCCTTTGCTCTCGTCTCAACTACGGTGAAAGTGAGCGCATTCCATGGCCACCGGGACCACGCCCGATCACCACACACACACACACACACACACA
>NW_021680428.1:872247-889128 GCF_001412515.2 Diachasma alloeum
CACACACACACACACACACACACACACACACACACACACACACACACACACACACACACACACACATATATGCACACAGAGGCGTACGTACAGATAATGTACACGGCACACCACCGGTTAACATAAAAGAGAGGAAAAAAAAAAAATAAATAAAAAATGAGAGAAAAAGCGAAGCGGAGGATCGAGCAGAGTCATTCGGCGTTTTCCCCCTTGCGCCACACATAATACACACACGAGAGAGAATGGGAGTTGAGTTGAAAAATGCTGTTTTAAAAAATTGATGCACTAAATCACCAGTTGCGTAATTCAAGTGGACAACGGGAGGACCTTAAGTTCACGTGCGTTTGGCATTTGGAGGATTATTTTGATTATTTTGATGATGAATGTCTTGGGGAGTTTGGGGGTGAGGGTTGTAGGGAATTTTGGCAATTTAAGACAGAAATTTCGAATGTCTCAAAATGAAACGTTTTTTCTGATGACTTTTCAAGAAATCAACCCCATTGAGACGTGAAATCATGAGACGTTTTTGGTGACTGGTTTTTTTTTTCAAATAATTGAAGTTCAGAATTTATCAAGAAATAAAAACCTTGAAGATGTCAAAGACTTTCCTCAAGTTTTCAATTTTTTTTGGATTGAAATTGCAATATTCCTCTGACATTTCCTATTTCGAACATTTCTTAATAATTACTTTTTGAAAGATATTGTTTTTGTGATATGATTCCGTCGGTGAATATTGATTTGTTATTTTATTCAGTTTTTTAAAACTTCTTTCAACTTTTTATTTTAATTTTTTATCATTTTACTAAGATAAATCGAGAGGATTATTTTTTTTAGAATTTTTTAGTAAGTGAATTCTTGGAAACATTGAAATTTTGGGGTTGAAATTATCATATTTTCTGACATTTATTATATTATATTCAATTTCTGACAAATATAATTTTTTATGATATTATTAATGTCAATTTTTCAATTTTGTTCAATTAAAAAAAATTTCATTCAACTATCAATTTTGGTTTTCAATCATAAACAATCGAGTAATTCAACTCAATTTTTTTTTCAACTTTTTCTAATAGAACTCTAGTAAAAGTTGAAATTTTTGGGTTGAAACTACAATTTTTTGCGGGATTTCTTCAATCCACTTCTTGAACCCCCAATTCTGTTCATTCAGGAATAACTTTCAACAGATTTTTCTTCCTTTGGAAGTTCCCCATCAATAAAAATTCCCGAATCAAAAACAATCCGCGGAATTCACCAAACATCTCCCAAAATTCTTTAAAAAAAAATAATGATCCCAATTTCCTCAAATTTGCTCGTAAACAACTGAAACTGAATCCAAAAAATCTGAGCAATTCACAGCGGTGAATAAAATTCACATAATACCTTTGTAACCCATTCAGGAAGTCGGAACGAAGGCGAATATATCCGCATGTAGCCCGAAACACCTGGGCGATTTATGTTACGATATCCCTGGGTTAACAGTGTTAAAGCCCCAGTGCTCCACCCAGTGCATGAACCGATAAAACCCCACGGGAGAAAATACGGGGAAGAGGACGGATAAAAAATACTGCTGCCTCGTGTACAACACACGTGGATGTAAGGTCGCTACGTTTTGTGGTTGGCGTGTTGTGCAAGTCGACGCCGATTTAGTGCATCAATTTTTTTTTCGGAACGAGTAATTATTTTTCTCTCATTCAGGGGTGAGAATTTTTCGGTGAAATTTCTAGTTAATTTTTGGAAATTATTGGCTGGTGACAGTTACACTGAACGATGAAGGGGAATCGGGAAAATTCAGGCGAATATATTCTTGGATTTTTAGAATTTTTTTTTGAGAATTTTTGGTCAACGAATATTACGAATATATATCAAAGAATAATTCTTCCAATTTACCCTCGTAAAATAATTAAAAATCTAAGTAAATTACTGAAAAAAGTTTAAAAGAACTAAATACAGATGAAGAATTAATATTTATATTTACTAATAACATAAAAAATAATATTCATCAAAAATTAAAAGTTTCAAAGTTTCAAAAAACGAAATAAAATTCAAAAACGGCCATTCCCCGACGAATAAAAATAATTTTTAAAAACTGATCATTATCACCCTGAAATTTCATAAATAACCCACGAAAATAAATACTCAAACTTTTTAATCCCGCGGAGATGGTAAAGAGAAAAGAGACTGTTGAATTGACGATGGGCGTGGATAAAAACCTTGGGATGCAGCGCAAAGTGGACTGGGGTAATTGATGCACCGAATCGTCGAACGAGATATCCAAAAGTCTTTCGCAATATCACTGGGTTGCCTCTTCCCTACCGGACATTTAATCCACAGAGAGATGNAAAAAAAAAAAAAAAAAAAAAAAAAAAAAAAAAAAAAAAAAAAAAAAAAAAAAAAAAAAAAAAAAAAAAAAAAAAAAAAAAAAAAAAAAGACATCGTGAGGTCGATTATGCCGTCTCTTCTCGATTTTACCCACTTCAATTTTAACTTTGCATTCGTTGTTTTCGAGGCCCTTCAGCCTGACGGACAGATGAAAGTTTAATCAGCGAAATACTTTGGGGAGGCGCAAAAACGCCGCATCGCTTTACGCAATGCATTATGACTCTTTTTTTTTTTTTTTTTTTTTTTTGTGAAAGGCCTTGATGTTGAAAATCAGGTGGAAGTGACGCTTCAATTACCCTTCTTCTCAGCGGACCGTGTAATTAAACGATGAGACTAAGTATGGGGAGAGACAGGAGATCTTGTTCGACATCGCTCATCAGGTTGTTAATTGTTTTTATCGCAAATTTGGGATATAATGATCCCGGTGGTGGGAGTTTTTTATGGTGCCATAAAAATGACAGTGAGGAGTTACGATTTTGTACGAATAATTGAAGATAAAGGTTTTTTTTATAGATCAGAGTGAAATTTTTTGAATCAGGAGTATTTGTGGGCTAGGGGGCCGCGCCCCCTGCTCGCCTACCACGAGGGGGCTGCGCCCCTCGCACCTGTCAGATGCGATTTTCCTTCTTTCAATTCACTGTTTATAATGAAAATTCGACGCAAGATGATTTTACTCATGAAAACCGCCTTACTTTCTCCATTCGTTCGGGAAGTGAAATTTTTAAATCATAATTTTGTTGAAAAAAAAAATTGAAATTTCAGATTTTCCTGGAAATTCATTGAACTTCTAGATCAGCAGTATAAAAACAAAAAAATGTCACCCTTGCCAAATATTTGTCTACATCAGAATATTAAAATGAAAAAAATAAATAAATAAATAAAATAATATAATACAATAATATCTTGGTAATTAATTTTTTTTCAAATTCCTCATTAATTTGTCCCCCACAATAAGTTGAATTGAATGCACGAAAACCATCGAATTGAATGAAACGATCTCATTTCGATACTATCAGTACCACCGGCGAGGATCACAGGATCGTGTCTCCAATAAGACCCCGTGGATAATTACAATACTACAAACCCCAGCTCGATACTGTAAGAATCCCATCGTGATGACGAGAAACGATGATGCAACCACCCATATCTCGGAACAGATATTGATTCGTGATTCATTTCGGACCCCTCTGGACATCCCTCAAAACCTCACGACCACCATTCCCCCCGATTTCCTCCAATTTCCATCACGAAATCGGGACTAGACTACTATTCAATCCGGAGAAAATTGAATCACTGAAATAACACTGATTTATTTTAATGAAATGCCAATTCAACATTTTTTTTTCTCGTTCATGTCCCGTACTTTATTGATTTATTAAATCATTCGTTATCTGTCGAGGGGGAAATTTAATAAGTTTCTCGTTGTCCGAAAAAATATCGGTAAAATCATTACAAAATTATGTTCTCGATGTTAAAATGTATGATCATGCGTTCGTTTAATTGGAATATCAATTCGATTTAATATCACGTGTTTTAATGAATTTTCGGGGTGGAGTATCGCTGCAATTGTCGATAATAATATATCGATCGGTATGCCCGAGATCTGAGGATGCCAGTGGCCTCGACCAT
Organism: Diachasma alloeum; assembly: GCF_001412515.2. NCBI lineage: Eukaryota > Metazoa > Arthropoda > Insecta > Hymenoptera > Braconidae > Diachasma > Diachasma alloeum. The sequence goes on from NW_021680428.1 coordinate 876,256, forward strand.
ACGTACACTCGCTTGTCCCGGTAATTCGAGCTTCGATCGATCGATTTAACGGCATTTCGAAAGCGAAATTAAACCCACTTTTACACTGTCGTAATATATATGTATTTATCGAGCGGGAGGAGTTAACCAACCACTTCAGGCACCGTAATACCTTTGTTATTTTTTTAAAAAAAAGGTAATCCTTGAATGAAAGAGGGGTAACTCACGATTTTTATCCATTAACACCTCCCACTCATTTTCTCAATGAACACTTTTATTGAAAATTAATTTTTCAGTGGGAAATTGTGAACATTCCCACATTCATTAATTTCAATAATATTTTTGTAGGATTCAACTGATGAAACGATTCAGTGATTCATCTGATCAAAAAGTGTAAATAATTATTCAGTTTCTATAATTTAAGTTTTTATTTCATAAATAAATTCAAAGTTTAAATTGAAACTTCATGACGTAAAGTAAACTCAGTTATTTAATTCTTCCGTTCAGAAATTTTTCTGTTCATTTCACGAATATTTTTAATGCAAATTAACAAACTCACATATTTCAATAAAAATGTCTTCATTATATGAAATAAATTATTTATTCACTCAATTTATTCATTCCATTTAACTTTCAACTAATAAAGTCTGCATTTGAATCCCGAAAACAATTCTCTATATTTAAAAAACTCGTCATCTCATGTGAATAAAAAATCAAATAAAAATCAAGTTTAAATTTGAATAAAATACTTGACTTAGCTCTTACCTCAGTTTTCGAGGAATATCTCCGAATCCAAGGGAGATAGCGAAATTTGTGTAATGACCTTTTTTGTAGCTCTCAATCGGCTCTACAAAAAACGTTATAATGAAATTTTGGCTATCTGCCTTAGATTCCGAGATGTTTATAAAAAACTGACCAATTGTCAAAATCGACCTAAAATTCAATGTCACTTGTAAGAATGTTTAACTACTTTGGCTATTTTTTCTTCACTGAAATATTCTTTTACTTATGAAATCGAACATCAGAGCTTTCATTTGAGCCCCAATTGATTTTATTATTTAAACTTTGCGGGTCTACACATGAATTTCGATATTGAACCATTAGAAAACATTTTAAAAATTGGAAAAAAATCGGATTTCTAATAATCCTAAAATTCCTAATAATAATTAGGAATTCTAATAAGAATTTAGAATTTTGTTATTTCCTCTTTTGCACTTTCAATTTTTAAAAATTACGAGCATTTTCTGTAAATAATTTATAAACAATCAAATTTATTTCAAATTCAGAATTTTACCGTAAACAAATTTCATGTCTAAAAAATAAGCTTTCCGCAAGTTTAAACAATGTAAATTATTCATTAGTAAAAACAAATGTTTAAAAAATAATAATTCTGCGCAAAATCTTCACGATTTTTTTCAAATTTTTCTCACGCAATTTATTTGACAAATTTGATGATTAAAAATAGTTGACTCTATAGTGTGGTCTGCGCCAAACTCAAAAAACTACTTGTACGTTCTTAATTAAACAGACCACTATCAACTGTCCCTGAAATTCCAATTTTTTTTTAAACTAATGCAACCCAAGAATTGTCTCTCACATTTGTTTTGATTAGATATTTCCTCACGTGTCGATCCAAATCTACGAAAATTATTTTCGTTACACGATGAGTAAGCGAAAATATCTCCCGCCGAGTGAGGGAGAAAAAAAATCTCATTGCCGGAATTTGGCAATGAGATATTTAATTACAATCCCAGGCTCATTGTTTCAGAACAGAATGACCCGACGGTTCTGCCACTGGCTAGGCCCTGTCAAAATCAGAATTGATCGTTCAACGATGCACTTCACTTCAGGGTGGATTACCAGTATTACCTCATGCCATTAATGATCAAAACCAAGTGTCCTTGAGACGTAAATTGAAAACGAGTGGGCGATCAATCGTTGTGTGTCTAATATTGCCCGAGGGCCTTGTCCCAGACGAATATATTTTCGATTAAAGTATTCTTCAGAATGATAAACAGGAAGAATATTGGGAGCAAATTTAGAGGGTAATGATCAGCGTGTGATGTAATATATTTTAGAGCCGAAATAATTGGTGATTTTTCATCATCAAATTTATCAGTGAAATTGCGTGAGAAAACTTTTAAACAATGAGTAATTACTTTTTTTATTTTTCATTCTTATGTATTGATGCTGAAAATTGTTGAGAATAAAATTTTTAATATTAACAAATTTGTTCGACAAAACGATTTTTCTCCCGAAGTGTTTTTTATATTTTTGCTTCCACTTTGCTTATTTTATTTTAAGAGATCAATCGAATTTCATGAATTTTTCCGTGAATGCAGACTCCAATAATCTCCATTCTTTGACAGCAATTAAAATTTAATTTTTCATACAAATCCGAAAAAGATGATATTTTTGGCTTGGGGTGAAAAAAAAAAATTTTATTTCTGCATTTCTGGGACAAGTGAGGGGCGCAGTGGCATTAGGCGGGCCAGAAAATACAGAATCGGCGTTCACCCGGCGGAAAAATTCGATTTTGGCGAAAGTCAACTTTCCCCCTGTAAAAATCCAAGATCTGACACTTTGGCCCTCGTGACCCTCGTGACCCTTTGACCGACTTTGAGCCACTGACGGCCATTGATGGTGGTACTATGACAAGAAAAAAAAAGACGAAGAGAATAGTGAAATAAGAATTTTAAAAAGGAAAACCCATTCGGAAGAAAATTGCCAATCCATTAGCAACAATAACAATACAATGAAAAAATAACTCCGAAATGGCACTGCAATGAGAATTCCCTCCGGATAAAAAACCATAAATTGCGTAAAGACGTTTCCTGGTGTAATGCATCCCGCCGTCAACAACATATGTATCGCCACCCACACTGAAAATTGCCTAGCGAGCGAGAATCGAAACGATCGATAGGTCGAGGCGTAGGCCCGTTAGTACCAGTGCGCCCCGGAAAACACTTGGCTTTTGTTGGATATAAAAATCACGTGTAACCGTGCATTTGTGTGCGCAAAATCTAGGATCTATACGACTCGGTGAGGAATACACACGACGAAATGCGGATGACTGTGAGCAGGGCGTGGTCGTTTATGTAACAGCGATACACATACCACATGCTCTCGCTATTTTTAAAATTTATTGTTTTTTTTTTCAGTGATTTTTTTCAACTCATTGTGATTCTTCATATCGATCTACCGACTCCCGCGCTTCGATTATCTACATTGGCCCCGGGGGCTGATTCACAGCGATCCCCTGACATTTTGCCTAGTCGCTACAATAACCAGTGCCTACTGGCGGGCTCTGTTCACTCCTGTAAATCATTATCATCATGATTCTTTACTGTTTCGTACCCATGATTGAGAAATTATTTTTTTTTATTCACGAGGAGAAGTGGAGACAATTTTTTAATTTGCGCATTGATTATTAATTAATTGTTTCTCTCGTATGAATGGAATTGAATTAGTTTTGATTGAAGAATTATTTACTCTTTTAAACAATTTTCAGTTTTACTGGAAGAAATGAATTTTGTCATTGATTGAATATTCACGACTCGATGAGAAAATTAGCAAATCATGATGATCATGATTCTTTACTGTTTGGTACCAATGATTGAGCAATTTTTTATTTATTTAAGAGGAAATGGAGACAATTTTTCAATTTTTTAATTAATTATTAATTTATTGTTTCCCTCGTATGTATGGAATTAAATTAGTTTGGAAGAGAATTTAATTAGGATTAATTAGAATTTAATTAGTCATCTTCCAGGAAGGATTATTTACTCTTCAAATTTTTCAATTTCACTGGAACTGAAACGAATTTTGTCATTAAATATTCACAACTTGATGAAAAAATTAGCAAATCATGATGATGAGGGATTTTTTTCGATTTGTGCCTTGATTATTAATTAATTGTCTCCCTCGTATGGATGGAATTAAATTTGAGTTCTCTTCTAAGGATTATTTACTATCTTTCCAAATTTTTTACAGTTTTACTGAAATTTAAATGAATTTTGTCATTGAATATTCAGAACTTGATAGAAATCAGGACAATTTAGGTGAATGAATTCAATTCGAGTTGTGAATTTTCAATTATAAAGTTCATTGGAGGTTCACAACTTGATAAATGTGAATATATTCTTGAATTGTCAATTAATTTTGCTCTCTGCTGCTCAAAACTCTGAAATTTCAATGAATTTCTCCATTCAAAAATTCACAACTCAATGAAAAAATCTGTAAATCAGGATCATTATAATTCTTCACTATTTGATGCCAATAATTGAGCAATTATTTTTTTTCTTTCATTCGTGAGAAGAAGTGGAGGGCATATTGAGGCTTCATCAAGTAAAATTGATGTGATTTATTATTCTGGAACGCAATCGGTGGAAAAAAAAACGATGAAATGAGATTTTAATCATTTTCTAAGAAGGATTATTCACAGTTTTTTGTAATATTGCCCAGTTTCACTGGAAGTTCAACGAATTTCATCATTGAAAATTCACAACTTGATGGAAAAATCAAGTGAATATATTTTTAAATTTTTAAATCATTTAAAATTCAAATTAAATCGTAAATTCTCGTCCTTCTGCTCCTCAAATTTTTGTATTCACTGAATCTTGAAATTTTATGATTTTTTCCCATCAAGAAAAAAAATACCCCCAACTTCCACTAAAAATCAAAATATTTTTTCACAAAATCCCCTCAAAACATGAATTTTTAAAAATGAAATAAGTTTTGAAAAAAATTAATCCCCATCCAGTTGCTCTTCACTGTCACACACCAGAGATCGAACCAAATATAATAATAATTTTAATGAAGTGAATTACGAAACGAGATCATGGAATGCAAGTGGTTGATAATTTAAATGGCCACTTGAGCAGATCGACGATTGAAATAACACGCGAAGGAAAAATCGTGGGAATTATCCAGCTGCAACGAGTAAATAAAGACCAGTCAGATGATACAGTGCGTGGGCAACTATGATGCATCACAATAAAGCATATGAAGGTGTCGATCGGAAGCTATAACTCAGCAAAAAATTGTTACGATTGAATAAATCATCTCTTCTTCTGAATAAAATTATCGTCGTATCGCAAGGACAATCAGTCCTTCGTAATCATTATTTTTCCATCTACTGCGCATTATTATTCTTTTTTTTAGAAATAAAAAATTTTAAAAGACCCATTTCGCCCTAATTACCAAAATATTGCAAAAATCCATCTCATGAAATGAGTCGTGTTCATTTATTCTTAATAATTTTTTACGAAGAGGAGATAGAAAATAATTTTTTTTTCCAAAAAAATAATTTTTATAGTAAATTTAAAAAAATCGTTATGTATTTTTAATTGTTAGAGGGTCACAAGGGTCAGGTGGTATCAAAGAGTCTTAAAGAATGCGAAAGGACGCATATCCAACAGAATAAAACAAAAAACGATTTTCTACAATTTTTTTTTCTCACAAAAATTGAATTTTTTCGTAAAAAATTGTAAAATAAAAAAATTTTAATTAATTTGTAATTATTGAGGGCTCACGAGGGTCAAGAGGGTCAGACGATTCTTAAATACCCATTAGAATGTGAAACACAAAAGGGGCAATTTTTTTTTCTCAATAATTTAAAAAAATACCATTTTTTCAGAAAAAAAAATTTTTTTCATAAAAAATTGCAAAATACCAAAAAAATTGATTAATTTGTGACTATTAAAAAGTCACGAGGGTCAAGAGGGTCAGACGATCCTCAAATGAGCATCCAAATGTCCACAACAAATGGAACAAATTTTGTTTCTCAATAATAAACAAAAAAAAAATCTCCAAAATTTTTTTTCCGCAAAAATATAATTTTTTCATTAAAAAACGGCAGTAAGAAAAAAAATGTCAATCAATTTGTACCGATTAAGGGGTCATCAGACCGGAAAAAAAAGATGGAGCAATTTTTTTTTCTCAATAATAAAAAAAAATTAAATTTGAGCGAAATTGAATTCAGACTGAAGAATAATTTCAAAACCAAAGCGCGACCCCGCAAAATGATACTATAATACCTACAAGAGTGTGAATAATGTATCAAAGAGGGTGCGGAGGTACTCGGCGAGAAAACTGACACAATTACGTGTGTATTCCCTCCAATTCACGTGGAATTCCTACTCAATATATATTAGCAGAAGTGTATTGCTTATAATCCAGGGTAGAGTGCCTTTCTCAATGCTCGCAAGTACCCCAGCGACATACACGCGCACCTTAGAGAGGCAAAGATATATCCCCGCAGTGTACCGGCGAAAGATAGTAACGGATTAGAGATTAGTGGGTGTGTTACGGGTCGATACGGGTGTGCGACCATGCGTTGAAATGAAAGGAGACGCATCTCTCTCTNAAAAAAAAAAAAAAAAAAAAAAAAAAAAAAAAAAAAAAAAAAAAAAAAAAAAAAAAAAAAAAAAAAAAAAAAAAAAAAAAAAAAAAAAAAAAAAAAACTATCCTGCACGTCTCTCGCAGTCAGAAGTCGAGTCGATTGCGGGAGTAAATTTACGTGTCAAATTGAGGAAAAACCGTTGATGAAGAATCCCATTAGTAATTACGATGCAATAAAACTGAATCCCTCAACTGTTAATAAGGAAATGAAAATTGTTGAAATGATTCGAGACATTGACGTAATTGAAATTAATAAAAATTAAGGTAACTGTGTGGTAATTGAATGGAGTATTTAGCCTTAATTGAATTTGAAGGTAATACCTGGTTCAATTCTGATGATGAGATAATGAGAATTGAATTTAATTGGGGGGAGGGGGTATCATGCAATTGCAGATGCATTGAAAATTGAATTAATTGAGTTAAATTAATTGAAAAAAAATTTTTACTTGAATTTTCCTGATTTCTGTTGATTTTCATGGAGTAATTCAACTAAAATTCACGGCTTTGGTTAATGTTTTCATAGAGTTTTATGTTTTTAACGATGAAATTCCTTGAAATGACTCGAGACATTGACGTAATTGAAATTAATAAAAATTAAGGTAACTGTGTGGTAATTGAATGGAGTATTTAGCCTTAATTGAATTTGAAGGTAATACCTGGTTCAATTCTGATGATGAGATAATGAGAATTGAATTTAATTGGGGGGAGGGGGTATCATGCAATTGCAGATGCATTGAAAATTGAATTAATTGAGTTAAATTAATTGAAAAAAAATTTTTACTTGAATTTTCCTGATTTCTGTTGATTTTCATGGAGTAATTCAACTAAAATTCACGGCTTTGGTTAATGTTTTCATAGAGTTTTATGTTTTTAACGATGAAATTCCTTGAAATGACTCGAGACATTGACGTAATTGAAATTAATAAAAATTAAGGTAACTGTGTGGTAATTGAATGGAGTATTTAGCCTTAATTGAATTTGAAGGAAATATCTAGTTCAATTATAATGATGAGATAATGAGAATTGAATTCAATGGGGGGGGGGAATATCATGGAGTTGTAGATGTATTGACAATTCAATTAATTGAAAATTGAAAAAGATATTTACTCGAGTTTTCCTGATTTCTGTTGATGAAATTTACAGTTTTCATTGATTTCGTTACTAAATCAGGACTTTTCAGCGACAAAATTCCTTAAAATTTCAGTGCAACTATCCCTCAATAAAAAAATAAAAATTAATTGAAATGAAATTAATAAAAATGTCCATCTTAATTGAGCAAAGTATTTATCCTTAATTGAATTGGAAAGAAATACCTAGTTCAATTTCGCTAATGAGAAATTGTGCCCGTGTGATACCTACCACACATGGACAACACGTACAACAAAATAATCATCCGGTAAATCCAGTACCCATTAATGAAGTTTCCTGGTGTTAAAACGATAACTCATAATGAGTCCATTTTCCTTTTACTCTATCGACAACGAGAAACAAGAAAACTTTTGATTTCGATGAAATTTCCATTCTCGTTTTTTACACTTCACGTTTTTTTTTTTTTTTTTTCAACTCTGGCATTCAACTTTCCTTCGTATTTCCCAATAAATCATTATCTCGATGGGATCTGGATGAACGTTGGCGCTCACATCCGCAGGAGTCGTGAAATAATTTCAATTATCGTTTCTTTTTTTTTTCTCTCTCTCTCCTGAGTTCTTTTTTTGTCGCTTTCTAAAACGTCAGAGACTGATTTCCCGAAACCCAGGGGGATCTTCGGGATTAGCTGAGGCAAGAGATTTTTTTTCACTTGCTCCTTCACCCAAACGGTTGGCAATAATGTTCGATGGTGCGTAGAGGAAACTGTTACCTCATCGGAGATCACTAGTCCAGTTGACTTGTCATGTTCGAACGACTAGACACGAGACTTTTTTCACTCCTTTCTTTTTTTTTCTCTTTGAGGGGGAACACTGTTAACAGTTTTTCACTGAAATGTCCGGTAAGAGTCTTGGGAATTTCGACCAAGTTCTTCCAAGGAATTTTGTCGTTGAAAATTCAGGATTTCGTCGAGAAATTCGTGGGAATTGTGATCTCAGTGCAATTACTCCGGGAAAATTAATGACAAATCAGGAAAATTCCCTTCACAGTTCGTGGAATTTCAAGAATTTTAAAGGTCTTATCGGCAAATTCAAGGGAATTTCGCACGGAATATTCATTTTCACTTGAAATTTCATGTGAATTGTGGAACTTCCGTCTTCCTGTCGTAAAAAAATGGGACTTTACTTGAATTTTCAGAGAAACTCAAAATTCCAGACTTTTATTCTTTAAATCGAATTCAACGTCTTTTTCCGGAAAATTCAGCCAAATTTTTTCAACTTTAAACCTTTTTTTAATTGAAAATTCACAATTTAATGGAAAAATCAATACCGATTGCGAAGTTTAGATCAATTTTTTCATGAAAATTAGAATAAATCTGAAAAGTTCAGGTAAATGTATTCCTGAATTTTTTTATATTGATTAAAAATTCCACGTAATTTGGTATTTTTTCATTTTCTTAATTGAAGAATTGAAGTAAATTTTCGAATTATTCTCAAAAAATTGAAATATTGAATTTTCAGCGAAATCCGAAATTCCTAACAATATAAATATTTTACATAAATTTCCACAGCGTTGGACTAATAATTTTCCGCAAGACTATCCGCCTCATTAAATTCACTGTTTCCAACACACCTGCGCCCCGGGAATGCGCAGTATTCTCCAACAGTACCAACTCCCTTAAAGTTCCATTTTCATGAAAAAAATACCGCGTAACTTCATTGGCTATAATTCCAAATATTCCGGTACTTGATAAACCCATCAGATAAATTTCCGCAAGTGAAAAATACTTGCAAATTAATCAAAAAAAAATTAATTCGTTAATAAATCACCAAAAAAATAATGAAAAAATCAACCAACTGAAGCCTCCGCTGCTCACGCATGCGCATTCTCCTAGATCCAAAGCCATGAGAATTCTGATTGGAGAATATCCGAGCAGATAGGGGAAAAATGGAAGTGGGGTAAAAGGGGAAGACAAAGGCGAATACGCAACGTCCCCTCTCCCAAGGATGAAGTCATCTAAAAAACAAAATAACAGGCTGTGGTAATCCGTAGTCTTCTCCCTCACCCCCTTCAATTTTTATGGCATTGACTATTTGTCTCTTGCCAATTTGTGACCCTTAGTCAACTAGATAATTTCGCTTGACACGTGATAAAATGGAGAACAGCGATGGAAACGTTGACAAAGCAGTGATAATAGGTAATTCTAAACCCCTGATGATATTTGTTTGGGTAATGAGGTTATGATGCTACTTCTGTAATTACGAATTCCCAGATGATGACAGGAGCGAGGGGTCTGTCGAGGTGGAGCCGGAGAAGGAGGAAATCAGTAACGAGGAAACTGAGAAAATCTGCATAATAGATCCTGATACTGAAGTATGACTCCAAAATTAAAAATTTTCATTTCAATTTTTTTTAATAATTATCGTCAAATAATATTGATTTTAAACGATTAATTAGTTAACTATTTCAATAAATACGAGCCCAATTAAACAACTAATTGATTAATTAATTAAATAATTAATTAATTCAATGAAGATTTAATAAACTGATTAATTAAATCTTCTAGAATTTTCCTCCTCCATTATCCATTCTCATTTATCATTTCATTCATTAAAAAATGTGTTTTCAAAAGTTCAATAACCGTCATTTCACGTCATTATGCTTCTTCTATTATTCATAATTAAAATTTTGCTACTGACGATTTTTTTTTGGGTCTAGGAACTCGACTTTAATCACTCGAGGCTGTCGAAACTGGAGAATCTCGAGCCCCTGACCAACATCAAGAAACTGTGCTTCACCTGGAATTTAATCAAGAAGATTGAGAATCTTGATACTCTCACGACACTCGTCGAATTGGAGCTCCGGGATAATCAAATAACTGTGATTGAGAATTTGGATTCTTTAGTTAATTTAGAGTGAGTTAAAATCAAGGAGAAATAACCGATTTTGTCCCCCGACCCTTCTCGAAAATTTCCCTGTTCCTAGAATAAATTTGTCTCATTTACCACTTCATTGAATTTGAAGAAAAATTAATTAACTATTAATTAATTCAGTAGTGGTAAAACGAAGTGGTAGAACAGTTTAAGTCAATTTTGACTATTGGCCAGTTTTCAATGAATATCTCGGAATCTAAGGGAGATAGCAAAAAACTTGTAATAACCTTTTTTGTAGAGCCGATTGAGACCTACAACAAATGTAATTACGAAAATTTCGCTATCTCCCTTAGATTCGGAAATATTCCTCAAAATCCCAACTGAGAGATAAGTTGACAAACAGTTTCACCACTTCGCTACTGAATTATTCATTTTGATATCTGTCAGAGTCCTAGATCTGTCCTTCAACCGACTGAAAAAGATAGAAAACCTGGACAAACTCAAGAGCCTGCAGAAGCTCTTCCTCTCGTCAAACAAAATCGCAAAAATCGAAAACCTCTCTAACCTGGAGAATCTCATTCTCCTTGAGCTGGGTGACAACAAAATCCGCAAGATCGAGAATCTGAATGGTCTTGAGAGCCTGAATAACCTCTTCCTGGGGAAGAACAAGATCACAAAGATTGAGAACCTGGAGCACTTGGTGAACCTAACACTCCTCAGTATTCAGAGCAATCGCCTCACGAAGATAGAGAATCTGGAGGAACTCAAGGAACTGGATCAACTGTATTTGTCTGAGAATGGACTGACCTGCATTGAGAACCTCAAGACTCTAACGAAGCTAACGACACTGGATTTGGCAGACAATCAGATAAAAAAGGTGGAGGGAATCAGTCACATGGAGCTCCTAGAGGAATTATGGGTAATTAATTCTCCAGAGTGAACATTCCCTGGATTTTTTTAACGATTAAGTCATTTTTCCGATGAAAATCACCAAATTACTTTGATTAATCGATTTTAAACTCAACATTTGGCTCTTCTCCAGATGAACAACAACAAAATTGAGGACTGGGCAGCCCTGGAGGCCCTCGCAGAGAACAAGAAGCTCCAGACAGTCTACCTGGAGCACAATCCCATCTCCAAGGACCCCAACTACAGAAGAAAGATAAAACTCCTGCTCCCCTGGTTGACTCAACTCGATGCAACCCTGTGCAGATGAATTGACCAATCTCCCACCACCAGAAATGCAATTAATTTATTAGCTGTTGCACCTGAATGGGAATAAAAATCATGAACACGAACCTGTTGATTCTGAAACGTCTTCTCAAACCCGAGGAACTTCATTGAAAATATAAACTGATGGCTTCGATGTTACGTGTTGAATGAAGCTGAACTGATTAATCATCAGCCTTCCTCGATTTAAAGTAAAAGCATTGATATTCAACTCCTGTCCAGTGAAGGGAAAGCCTCCCATTGTTGATTGTATAAATGCAGTTTTTATAAATGTTCTCAAGTAACTCCACTTAGTCAAATTTAGGAAATTTGCACTTGTATTTTGTCAGTAGTTATTTATCCCTGATTTTTGTAATAAATGAATGAATAAATTCACCGATTGAAAAGGACTGTTGAATATTTTACTAGAATTATTGAAACTCGATCAACAGTATTTATATGAGAAAAAATTGAATTGCATTGAGAACCCAAGGCTCTAAGGAAGGTAACGACACTGGATTTAGCAATCAGATAAAAAAGGTGGAGGGAATCAGTCACATGGAGCTCCTAGAGGAATTATGGGTAATTAATTCTCCAGAATGAACATTCCCTGGATTTTTTTAATGATTAAGCCATTTTTTCCCATGAAAATCACCAAATTACTTTGATTAATCGATTTTAAACTCAACATTTGGCTCTTCTGCAGATGAACAACAACAAAATTGAGGACTGGGCAGCCCTGGTGTCCCTCGCAGAGAACAAAAAGCTCAATTGTACATATTTTATGAATGCAAAAACATAATTGTCTCCCCAGACTGCAAAAATCCCCCAAAACCCAATCCCCAACTGAAATTTAATTTTAAAAAACTCTATAAAAAAATAAAAATGATGAATTTCCTGGAATATTTAAAAATCAGAATACAGCAAGTGATTTCTACTGATTTTTACACTCACATCAGTGATTAATTCTCCAGAATGAACATTCCCTGGATTTTTTGATAATTAAAACTTTTTTTCCCACAAAAAATTGCCAAATTTCGTTGATTAATTGATTTTTAACTCGGGTCTTCAACTCGGGCTTTAAATTGAAGGCCTTCAATCCTCAAATGAAAGAGTGGGTCGAGAAATGGCGTGCTAGGACCTCTAAAGATGGTTTTGAACTTATAGAATACATCAAGTGATTTATAATTCAATATCAATATTCAGATCATCAAAATTACAAAAACAAACAGTCAAACAGTCTCGTCAGAGCACTTCCAGGAGTTCCTGACCCTCGTCCCCCCAAAATTCCCGATAAAATCGTCGAAAATACCACAGGACATTC
>NW_021680428.1:889207-908924 GCF_001412515.2 Diachasma alloeum
CCCCCCCCCCCCCCCCAAATCCCGAAATACCCGCTGGATCCATTAATAACCCCCAAAGCCGCAATTACCAAATTCATTCGCTCCCCAAAACCCAATTCACTGCCTCAATTCTAAATTCACGCGAATAACTCCGGCGATTTGGCGAAGTATTTCAGGTTAGGTTGGACGGACGATTCAAAATAACTGAGGAATTATTGTCTGGACTCACCTCCGCCGGTGCCCGCATGTTCCTCTGACCTCCGGGGAAGAACAAATTCATTTCGAACATCGAAAATCCGCACTAAACACTTTTAACGCGAGAAAAAACACTTCACTCACTTTAGAATCACCCAAACACGAAGCAGTCTGTACAGTTCCCAAACAAACACTGAGGAGACTGAGGTCAATATTTACGCCGCGGGGGCTCGCGCACACTCACCAAAATAAATCAACAGTTTTCATTTATTCCAAGGAATTTTATCTAGTTGAGAACTGCTTTATTTTTGTTGAATTGAACTGTTGTAGAAGGGAAGGGAGATGAATGTTGTTAAAAATCGATGGCTCGCGATCAAATGACGCGATTTGGATGAGAAAGCGGGCGTTTTAAAACTTGAAAAAATATCTTTGAAATGGAAAAAATGTCGGGGAATTTTACTCAACCGATCCCTAGTTATTTGGGATTAAAAATAAGCGTTTTAATCCCTTCAATCTTAATTATTCCCATTTGCAAAATTTCATGTTTTCAATAACAAATCAATATCTCACGACCCAATGATGCGATTTGGACGAGTCAGTGCTCATTTTAAACCTTGAAAAAATATCTTTGAAATGAAAAAAAAATCGGGAAATTTCACTCTGCCAATCTCTAGTTATTACCGATTATAACACCGACTCGTTTCATTCCCTTCGTTTTTATTCAATTTTCCAAATCCCAAAGTTCCCAGTGACGCCATCAGAATCTCCTGACCAAATAAAACAGATTTAACGAGTCAGATCTCATTGTGACCCCCAAAAAAATCCCTTTAAACCCAAGAAAAAGATATTTACTTCCCCCTAACCGCTCTCCCCTCATTCCCAATTAAAAACAAACATTTAATTCCCTTCTCTCTCCCAAAAACCGAAGCTCCACTTTCCAACATCAACAGCTCCCGCCCAAAACCCGCCATTTTGGCGAATGAGATCTCATTTTAAAGTCCAAAAAAGCCCCTTCAAACCCAAAAAATATATATTTACTTTCTCCTAACCGCTCTCCCCTCATTCCCAATTAAAAACAAACATTTAATTCCCTTCTCTCTCCCAAAAACCGAAGCTCCACTTTCCAACATCAACACCTCCCGCCCAAAACCCGCCATTTTGGCGAATGAGATCTCATTTTAAAGTCCAAAAAAATACCTTCATGCACCGAATGCACCAACTGCCCTTCCCTGCACAATTCTCGCCTTATTCACGATTAAAACCGCGATAATTCCTCTCGTCACTCCCGTGTTTACGATTTCGCGTGTTTCATCCGTCGGGGCAGCCGGCAGTGCTGCCCCCACAGCCCGTACTGCCCCCTCCATCGCTCCACCGCGTGACGTCACCTCCCGACACTCTGAGAATCGGCCATTTTGTGAGTGTGTACTCCGAAACGGTGATATTTGTGTTGGGTGGGCAGGCATTTTTCACAAAAACTAAAACCGATGATTTAGTCTCGGCTCCAGCAATTAAACCGTAGCTTAAATTGGAATTAAAATTACATGTGCTTGAGTGTTAGGTTTACGATTTCCTGTAATAAATAAATCCGTGGGATTACGATGGAGGAGAAGGCATCACTCAAGGAGCTTGACCAGTGGATAGAACAGTTAAATGACTGCAAACAACTGACAGAAAGTCAAGTTAAAACTCTCTGCGACAAGGTACGTCTCCCCAATTAACAAAAATATTAATTGCCGGGGAAATGATTTTTCCGGTGGTCACTGGCTCGACAATTCCGGGGCTGTGGGGTATTTTGTCGGCCTCTGGCCGTCCAGAATGCGTGCGTTGGGTGAAATTGGCAAGGATTGGGCGGTATGTCATGCTGAAACATTTGTTAATGAACACTCGGGGCCACTGGGGCCTGAGGAATCCCCGGGATTTTCATTTACGAGTTATTATTGTTGAGACATCGGCGTTTATTTTTCGGCCTGAGGGCTGAGTTTATTTTTTTTATAGATGTTCAGCCTTCGTACTACGTCATGAGGGATGTGATTCATTGATACGTCTTGCAACGAACTTTTAGATTGTTATCGGGAGAATTAATTGTTATTAATTATCTGGGAAATTGACATTTCTTTAGAGGGGGTTTGGGGTTTTTATCGGGGTCAGTTGTTTGGTAATTAATTATTTGGGTGATTTACACAAATCTGTGGCGATTAAACTGTTAGAATTGTTAATTTAATTTATTTAATTTAATTAACTGCTTAATTTTCTAGTTAAAGATGATTTATTCATTTTCAAGAATCGATTGAAGATAATTTGACAGTTTTGTTTCCTTTTTAAAGTTGGGACTTTTTATTAACAATTTTCTTCACACATTGTTGGGAACATTAATTAATTATTAATGGTTATTTAACGTTTTTGAGTTTTTATCGAATTTCAGTAATTATTTAATCATCGGGATCATTTCCGCAGATGTGTGACGACTAAAATATTAAAATTAGTTAATTCTTCAATGATTTCAAAAATTTTCAATTAACAGAGATCATTTGTTTATTTCCAAGAAGTGATTGGAGACGATTTTACAACAGTTTTTTTCCTTCTCGCTTGTTATGGAGAGAATTAATTGCTATTAATGAACCAGTTAATTGATTTTTTTTTTGGGTTGAGTTTGGGGTTTTTTGGGGCTCAGTTGTTTGGTAATTAATTATTTGGGGGGTTTACACACATCTGTGGGGATTAAACTGTTAGAATTGTTAATTTAATTTATTTAATTTAATTAACTGCTTAATTTTCTAGTTAAAGATGATTTATTCATTTTCAAGAATCGATTGAAGATAATTTGACAGTTTTGTTTCCTTTTTAAAGTTGGGACTTTTTATTAACAATTTTCTTCACACATTGTTGGGAACATTAATTAATTATTAATGGTTATTTAACGTTTTTGAGTTTTTATCGAATTTCAGTAATTATTTAATCATCGGGATCATTTCCCCAGATCTGTGACGACTAAAATATTAAAATTAGTTTATTCCTCGATAATTAAAAAAAATTTCAATTAACAGAGATCATTTGTTTATTTCCCACAAATCTGTGGTGATTAAACTATTAGAATGGTTCATTTAATTTATTTAATTTAATGAATTGTTTAATTATCTGGTTAAAAATGATTTATTTATTTTCGAGAATCGATTGAAGATAATTTGACATTTTTTTCCTTCTTTCGACGGTTTCCATTTGTTATTAACGATTTTTTTTCGCATATTGTCGAGAAAATAAATTAACTATTAACGATTAATCGACGTTTTCCGATTTTTATCCGATTTGATTATTATCTAATTATCGAGATCATTTCCGTTAAAACCATTAAAAAAATTTTTTAGATGATTTGAGTTTGGGGTTTTTAACGTTGTCTTCGGGTTTTAATCGCGGTCAATTATTTATTAATTAATGATCTGGATGGTTTTCACAAATCTGAAATAATTAAAATTATCACTCATTTTCTTCCCTTTTTTAAATTTTCCAATCAACAGAGACAATTTATTTATTTCCCAGAAGTCATTGTAGATATTTTTACAACTCTTTTTTCTTCTATCGAAGGCTCGTATTTATTATTATCATCAACCGAAACATTGAGGATATATTAATAGACTCGATTTAAATATATCCAACAGTTAATTAATTAGCAACAAGTTGTTGTCTTCGCTTCTGGGGGAATTTACTCTCGACGTTGTGAAATTTTCCTTCACATTCTGAATTTTTCGCTGTTAAAATTCAATATTCCCAATTAATTAATGATGAATTAATTAGTTCTCTTGAATGGAAATTGTTTGTTTCCTCCTCAAGAATTAAAAAATTTTCTGGTCAACAAAAAAACAATTTCTTTGTCTCCAAGAGGAGCTCTAGATAATTTCACAGCACTTTTCTTTCCTTCGAAGGCTTCAACTCACTATTAAAATCAAGCGAAACATTAAAAATATTTTAGTAGCCTCAGGCTAAATGATTATTAATAACAGTTGCCCCGAATCAACTCCGAAATCGTCTCGAAATATTGATTTATTTCGTTCTGGGGCAGTATATCCACGAAATTGTGAAATTTCCTCCCACATTTCATCAGCAAGTACATAGAAAAATCAATAGTCATTAGGTCCTGGGAAATTCTGGGAATAATCACCCCAACAATGAGGAAAGAATTCCGGATTTTCTTCTTTCATCATAAACAACTCCGTCATTGAATCTAATTGCAGACTTACTGGGAATACTAGTTAATTCACCGGGAAAATATTTGGCCGCGAAATTATCTTGTACGTACAGCTCGGTATTCTCAATTATTCGATGACAATGCAGTTGTTGCATTAGAAAATTGTAATGATTCAGGGAGTGGGGAGTAAAATTCTCCTTTTTCAATCGTCAATATCTCACGATCCACTGACTGAAATTCCACGATTTTTTCCTCATTTTCAAGATATTTTTTCAGACTTTAAAACGAGCTGTGACTTGTCCGAATCGCATCATTTGATCGGGAGATATTGATTTAGAAATCAGAACCTGAATTTTGGGAAAAGTAATGATGAAAAGAGAAGAGAATAAAATTCCCTTCTTCAATCGTTAATATCTCCAGATCGGCAGAGTGAAATTTGACGACTTTTTTTCATTTTCAAGATATTTTTTCAGCCTTCAAAATGAGCCCTGATTCGCCCAAATCGGATCATTTGATCCGGAGATATTGATTTAGTTATCAGAAACTTTGAAATTTGAAAAATCGTAAAGAACAAGAAAAACGAGGAAAAAATCCCCTGCTTTAATCGTGAATAACTGGAGATTCGCAGAGTGAAATTCCACAACTTTTTCTTCATTTTCAAGCCATTTTTTCAGCCTTCACAATGAGCCCTGACTCATCCAAATCGCATCATTCCCTCCGCAGATACAAACGATTAAATAACACCACTATCAATCAACATCCGTAATTCGAGATAATGAAAAATTGTTTCAGGCTAAAGAGATACTGGCCAAGGAGTCAAATGTCCAGGAGGTAAAATGTCCAGTAACAGTATGCGGTGACGTTCATGGACAGTTCCATGATCTGATGGAGCTGTTTCGAATAGGTGGCAAATCCCCCGATACAAACTACCTGTTTATGGGTGATTACGTCGATCGTGGATACTACTCCGTTGAGACTGTAACCCTTCTCGTTGCATTAAAAGTTAGTACTAAATTAATAGTTCATAACAACTCCATCCCTCTAAACAACACTATTCCCCAAAAAAAAAAAAACGAGAGACAAATCACGTGAAATGCAAGTGAAGATAGAAAATTTTCTTGAAAAAAAAAAGAAACAAACAAAAAGAAAAAAATTATAACAGAACACTTAGTGAACAATGAGGAAGCGGAATGCCAACATGAAGACATCATTCCCTGAATAAATGATAATAAATTAACGAACAAGAGAATGTTTCGATCATCACGATGAAACGAGTCAACTCGACTCATGTCTCACTCGAGTTTTTCAGGAATATCTCCGAATCTAGGGGAGATAGCAGAATTTTCGTCAGGACCTTTTTTGTAGCTCTCAGTTTGCGCTGTAAAAAAGGTCTCCACGAAAATTTCGCTAGCTCCCTCGGATTTCGAGATATTCGTTGAAAACTCACTCGTTGAAATTCCCCTCCTTCAACAGCATGAATTATTTTCTCATAAAGAAGGATATTAATAAACTTTGTGTGCATTCAGGTGAGATACCGGGAAAGAATAACCATTCTTCGTGGTAACCACGAGTCGAGGCAAATAACACAAGTCTACGGTTTCTACGACGAGTGTCTACGTAAATATGGTAACGCCAATGTGTGGAAATTTTTTACCGATTTATTTGATTTTCTGCCATTGACTGCGCTGGTCGACGGTCAAATATTCTGTTTGCACGGGGGTCTGTCACCCTCAATCGACACCCTTGATCACATTCGTGCACTAGATCGTCTCCAAGAAGTGCCACACGAGGTAAAAAATTAAAAATCCACCACTTCTCTCATTTTAATTAAAAAATCAAGTAAAACAACAATTCTAGTTCATTTTTTATTGATCACTTGAGAGTTTAAAGAATACAGAAAATTTTTTTAACATTTTCTTTAGAAATATTCTTGTAGATTTATATTTTTTTAATGAAAATTGTTTTTTTTATTCATCAAAAATCAATTGAATCGGAGTGAAAGTGAAATCGATTAATTTAATTTCCAGATAATTATCCATTAATTAATGTTTTTTCTTTTTAGGGACCAATGTGTGATCTTCTGTGGTCAGACCCTGACGACAGAGGAGGATGGGGTATCTCACCACGTGGGGCGGGATACACATTCGGCCAAGATATATCTGAAACATTTAATCATTCAAATGGTCTGACTCTCGTATCAAGGGCTCACCAGCTCGTCATGGAGGGCTACAACTGGTGTCACGATCGCAATGTCGTTACAATATTCTCAGCCCCAAATTACTGTTATCGTTGCGGCAATCAGGCTGCGATTATGGAGCTGGATGATGCTTTGAAATATTCATTGTGAGTATAATCAGTAATTAATTTACTGAAATTTAAGGAGAAAAATGATTGATTAACTCCTCTGAAAGGAGACAAATACGAAACATAAAGACTATTGATTATTTATTAAATTACCTTCAATTTTGTTGTATTTTATTCATTTTATGCCATGTTTAAAGGAAAATGTTTCCATAATTTATTTAAACGAAATGTTTCCATAATTTATTTAAAAAATTGATGCGGGAAAAGTGAATATTTGCAATTTTTTTATTCAAGGAAAATAAAATAATATTGAGTAAACTCCTTTTAAAAATGGAAATGAACAAAATAAGAAAATTGTATTTAATTCTATTTAATGTTTAAATGGCAATATTTAGATAAATTATGAAAAGACCGTTAATGGAGAAAAATTGAAGGATATTTGCCCTTTTTTATTCAAACTGAATAAAATAATATGGGATAAACTCCTTTGAAACCAGGCAAATTAACAAAATATGAAAACCTCGCTCTCTGAAAAAAGTTGATTAAAAAATTCGATTTAATGATTTAAATGAACATATTGAGATAAATTATGATAAAAAATATGGATCTAGAATAATTGATGAATATGTCTCCTCTTTTTATTAAAAGAGAATAAAATAGTACTGAATAAATTCTCCTAAAAACAGGTAAATGAGCAAAATTTTAAAAATCACTAAAAAATTCGATTGAAAAATCCATTCAATTCTATTCGATCTTTAAATAAAAATATGTAAATAAATTATGCAAAAAAATATTGATCCAGAAAAATGAACAAAATGAAAAAAAGTTGATTACAAAACCCATTAAATTCCATTTAATATTCAAATAAAAATGTTCAGATAAATTATGAAGAAAATATTGACCCCGAATCGTCGAATAATTTTCCCTCACCCCCACAAAAACCCAAAATGACCAATTGAATCATTAAGTAAAAAAAAAGTAATAATTGAATTATCTCCACAGCCTTCAGTTCGATCCAGCCCCAAGACGTGGCGAGCCACACGTAACCAGACGGACGCCCGACTACTTCCTGTAAGATGGTTTCACCCCCTGGGAGGATAGATTTATAAGGTAGGGGATTGGAGTTGGCTTTCTAGTGATGCCACAAAAACAAAAAAAAAATTCATACAAAAATTCAAACAAATATTCAATGAATAAAGAATAAACGATGAAACATGAATAATGAAGATCCCTGCGCCATTACATAGCCCCCCAAGTATTGTACGGCTGGCTCAACAGTGTTTAATCAGTACGGGCCACGTGTTCATGTCTGCTGAAACTGAAAAAGAGATGAAAACATTTCGATAAACACATTTATCTAGACTAGACACAAACACTTTTACACCGGAGAACGATATAAACACGAGGGATGAGGAAAAAATCATTGTAGACATAAATTAAACGGGATAAATCGATTCACCGATTGAGTTTAATCTGCCAACTGATGGCTTATATTTTTACGAAGTAGAAATAGTACAATTAATACAACAGGATGAGGACGTGTTGATCAATAATAACTAGCCACGTGTCAGTGTGAGACTCTTGACTACTGGAAAAAAAAAACAACAACAAACAAACTTCTGAAACTCTTGAGCTGTTTGTCGAATCGATTGGATGAGACATTCATTGTTGAGGGGACATTTTTCAACAGCTGCTCTGCATTACGATTACAATATTTGTATAGCTATTTGTGACGTAATTTTTTTTTTTATGAAAAAAATACGAGGAGTTGCGAATATTTGGAATTAATCGAGCAGTTGGAAATGGGTTGATGCAATAGTGACTTGACCCGTACTATTAATTAACAGCCGATGGAACTAAAATTGAAAATAAATGAAATAAATGGTAAATTGTGAGGTTTAGTGTTAGGTGTTTAATCGTTCCTCGATAAATGATGATTTTAAAATAATGTGAAAATGAAATTAATAGGATTAAGAGTTGAGCAATCGAGATAATCAATTGTTGTCGGTGAATTAAAGTTTTTCCATGTGAGCTACAGCGGACCACTATCACAATACGCTCCTTCAAGACCATTTATATTCTGTACAGACTGCATCATTTCATTGAATTCATTGATTATTATATCCTCCATATTATCTTTTTTTTTTCATGGTAACGTAATAAATAATACAATTCAAAGGACATTTATTTTTATTTATTATTATTTTTTTGTGCTAATTGTCTTGGTGTTTCAGGTGAATTATTTGTCAATATATTCGGTGGTAATACACTCTTGCATCAAACCACAATCTGTGAATTTTTGGAGAATTGGTCGTTGTTGCGATCGTTTTAATTGATAAGGATAAATTATGCTTATGGGTAATTAAATTGTATAATGCAAGCCAAAACAATCCTGCAGTGTTGTGTCGTGTCATTCGTTATTGTTAATGAGAGCCATTGGAAAGGACAATTTCCAAAATAATGAAATAAACATGAAAAAAAATTTTTTTAGTTTTGTTTTTCAGTTTTTTGAAAATAGCTTGAAATCTAATGGAGATGGCGAATTTTTTGTAATAACCTTTTTTGTAGAGAAGAATGAGAGCTGCAAATAAGGTTCTAACGAAAATGTCGCTATCTCGCTTCATTTCAAAGATATTTACCAAAAACTGAAGCAGAAATGAAAACAAAATTTTATTTCGTTTTATTTGTCTTTGAGTTTTTTGGCAATATCGGGAGATCTAAGAAAAATAGGTAAATTTTTGTAGTTAGCTTTTTTGTAGGTCTTACTTTTCTCTACAAAAAATGTTCCCATGAAAATCTCGCCATCTCCATTAGATCCAATGTTATTCACCAAAAACTGAACTAGAAATGAAGAGAAATTTTTTTTTCGCTTCATTTGCAACCCGGTTTTTCGAAAATATCGTTAAATCTAATGGAGATAGCGAAATTTTCGTAATAACCTTTTTTGTAGAGAAGAATGAGAGCTACAAATAAGGTCCTCACGAAAATATCGCCATCTCGCTTAATTCCCGAGATATTAATGAAAAACTGAATGATGAGTGAAATTAACATTTCTCATTTCAGAATCTCAAAGCCATGAAAAATCATTCTAAACCAATCAACACGATAGAGATGTATTCATAGGACGTATTCATAAGCATGCATAATGGAATAATGAAAAAAAAAATACTGTAGTGCTCCTAGAGTGGCTTTCAGATAGGAATAACCGAGGAGAATCCAAAAAATTGAGGAAAACAATTTGAAACCCGAGACAGACGAGGCACAAGTCGAGGGTGGAATTGCGCATCGTAGAGAATTTTAAATTAACTTAGTAAATAGCGCTGAAGACGAAAGAAATCATAAAAAATATCGGCTCACCCGTGGGTGAGGGCTGAGCATTTTTTCCCCTCATTTTGTATCACGTGAAACATAAAATGATAAATGAGAGATGAAAATAACACATGAGAGTGAATCCTTTTTTTTTCCTACAAAATAAAATGTTTGAGAAATGCGGAATTGCGCAAAATTTCTGGGCGGGTACTTGGTACATGACACGAGGAAAATGGACCCTGATGTATAGATTATTTTGTATTTACTCTATTTATTGTATTCAGATGATTCTCACATTTTGCGTAACTCTTTGACACATGGCCTGATTTTTCCGAGCTTCGGTGGACGATTTTGTGGATTTTATGTTCCTGTTTAATCTGTCGTATTATTCACGACTATTTTATATTTTTTGGGAATTATTTGTGAATGAAATTGAGTTCTTCTGCTCGAGGGAATAAATTTTGGCAAGCTGACAGATTAATTTTAGTCTCTGTTTATTTGTGATTCAACCCAACTGCCAATTGTGTAATAAATAGTTTTTCGTAGCTGAAATTGTTTTTAATTCATGGAATTTGATGACGCTCTGTTCGTCAGAATTAATTAATTACCGTGGGATGAGGAAAATTCGTGTGTCAGCTTGTTGAATTTTCACGATTACAACACTGATTAAACACGAGACAGTGGCTCTGCGATTTTCTAATTGATGAGAACCTGATTTCAACAACAAATAATCAAGAACATGTACTTGTGAAGCGAACGATTCGCCTTGCTCTTCGTACCTCTTACAATCACCTGATTTTATTCTTCAATTCAGAAACGAGGAAATAAATTCTAAGAAAAAACATTGTGAATTAAAGTCGCATGTATTTTTTTCTATCCAGTGAAAACCCGTTGGTGGATTGAGTCGTCTGAAATGCATTGTTATTAATTATAAATAACAGTTGGTAGAAAAAATATTTTGTTTTATTCATGATACTTTACATTCGTTAATCACCACATGAAATTCCAATTCCATTATTTTTCAACTGTGAGGAGGATTTTTTATTTGGAAATAACACGTTGGTAGAAAAAATATTTTATTTATCATACTTTATTCTACAATTATGAGGAGAGAATTTATATTTCTTAAAACCCTTCTACCATATTCCAACAGTAATTAATTTTACTGCAAAATTTTTCTTTTTTAGTTGGGAAAATTCTCACATTTTTGCTCCCTTCAGAATCCTCTGCATTTCTAAAATCAAGTTGAGGACATTTTTATCGTCTACCTCAATTGGGTTGAGCCCTCCCCTATTTATCCAGTAATTAATTAAGATAAGTTGAGGGATAATGTATTTTGTACATTGGCCAGTCTCAATAGAATAATCAAACTATTGTTTAATAACGATTAATGTCAACGAAACCTGTCTCTCATCTCCATTCAAATGTCACGAGCACGAGATAAAGCTTCTTCCATTTTTTTTTTCATTCTATTGATAAAGTTTCGCCCACTGCAACTCACTTGACATTCATCAACGAGAAAAATTCGTATCTACTCCGGTTAAATTTTCATTCCGGTATCGAGATCGAGCAATTGTTTCATAACTTCGTAAGTGGTAAAGCTGACAGATACCATTGGAATGGCGCGGAGGTAGTTAATGCTCATGCCTCGATACAGGCCCTTGACGATGCCATTCTCGTTGTGAATGAGCTTCATCGTCGATATCATCCCAGAGCTGTTGAAAAAATGGGGAATTAGTCAGATTTCTGGAGAATTTGGCGGAGATTTTTAGAAGTTTTCGTGCAGGGGACAGTTTCAGTGGAATTTCACGGAATTTTGGAATTGAAAAACAAAATTTTTGTTGAGAAATTGATAGTTTAATGGGGAAATTAACGAAAAGTGTTAATTTCGGATCAATTGGTACATGAATTCCATTCTCCATTCGTTAAAATTTGAGGAAAACGAGGATTTTCTAATTTTTTGAATTTTCACACGAATTTTCTTCATTTTTAGTGATTTCCAGGGAATAATTGAAATGAAATTGAGTTTCTGTTTAATTAATTCATTAATACTTGAGTTTTATTTTCATATGATGGAAAATTGAAGAAAGTTGGAGAATTCTCGTCTTTAAACGACTGAGAATTCCATTAAATTTCCAATAAAATCTAAAATTTTCGTAATTGCACTGAAGTTTCAGTGGATTTCATTGAAAATTCAGATGAATTCTATTCTCAATTCATTAAAATTTGAGGAAGACGAGGATTTTCTAATTCTTTTAAATTTTTCCATAAATTTTCATTATGTTTTTTATTCATGACTTCGAAAAAATGGCGAATTAGGCAGATTTTGGGACAATTTATTAGAGATTTTTAGACATTTTTATCGTGTGACAGTTACACTGGAATTTCATGGAATTTTGGAATGGAAAATTCATAATTTAAAGGGGAAATTAATGAAAACTGTCAATTTCAAATTAATTAGTCCATGAAAATGGGTAGAAATCAGGAAAAATTAGATGAATTCCATTCTCAATTCATTAAAATTTGAGGAATATGAAGATTTTATCTTTTTTCTTAACTTTCACATGAATTTTCTTCATTTTTAGTCATTTCCAGAGAATAAATAAACTAAAAATCAGAGGTTTCGTTCAATTATTTCATTAAATCTTCACTATAATTTCAAATTTATTGGAAACTGAAGAAAGTTGGAGAATTTTCGTCTTCAAACGACTGCGAATTCTCTTAAATTTCAGTAGATTCCGTCATATAAAAATCACACTTCACCAAAAATATGTTTTTCATTTTTAACAAAACAAAAATTAACAGTAAATTGCGGAATTCTCGCCTTAAATTAAATTCAACTCTCTAAAATTTCCCCTGAAATGTGAAATTTTCGCGATTCTTTCCCCTTAAATCGAATTAAACCCCAATTCCCTGGAAATTTCACTCAAACAAATCCCGAAAATTCAGTTGTCACCCAACAGTGAACCAACAAATAATTTACCCATATTTGTGTGTAGCAGGATTCATCATGGCTAATTGCATTCGTCTTCTGGTGACGTCTAGTGGATAGGAGAAGCTTTGTGCTACAGCTCCTGCGATACCCCCACAGAGTAATTTCGCTGGCAATGTTAATACAAGGCCACCTGATTAAAATATATTATGTATCATTAACCATTATTCTCTTTGTAATGCACAAGTATTCCTTCGATTACTATTATTTCTTAACTATTAATTTTATTGCAGTAGAATATTGAGTTGAATCGATCATAAACTTTCGAGGATAATTATCGTATAATTGTCATTGATAAATATCAGATAATTATCAACTGGTAATTGAATTTAGGGAAAAATCTCTCGTCACTCATGTTTCAATCACACTTTTTCATTCATTGTATCATCTTATGCTAATTGAATACGTATGTAATAAAAGAATATAAACTTAGAGCTTTGGTTATTTGTGGCTGCACCATTGTTACTCTATTCTTTCGTCATCATCACTCACCTGTGTTTCTGTGACAGTCATTGCAGAGGTAGTGGGGTGCGTACTTCATACTGAGGAATTTTAGGTATTCGAAGGAGTAGAAGGAGAAGCCGGCGTACGGGATCATCCCGAATATTGTGGGCCAGAAGCCTTTGTAGAGAGCTGATAATCCCCCTTCCTACAATTCAGTAGCGAAGCGGTAAACCGGGTCAAGTCGACTTAACTCTTCGCTGAGTTTTCGAGGAATATCTCCGAATCTAAGAGAAATAGCGAAATTGTCATTATAACCTTTTTTGTAGAGCGAATTAAGAGCTACAAAAAAGGTTATTACACGAACATAACTATCTTCCTTAGATTCCGAGATATTCGTTAAAAACTGACCAATAGTCTAAATCGACTTAAACCGGTTTACCGCTTCGCTACAAAATTTATTCGTACATTACTCATTATATCGTTGGAAATTTCTTTGGCATTCAAGGGACAAATGCATGAAATTTTTTCATTGCAGGTTTTTATTCAATTTGGGGAACTGGATTTTTAAGAGATTGAGAGTTAAAAAAATATTTGCGGTATTTTTTTTTTTTATTAATCATTCATTTGGAATTATTATGCATTAATATTTCTTTTAAAAAATACATAAGGTGGACTTGAGATCGATTTAAGGTCGAATTGTTCGGGAAATTTTTTATTCGTTTTGAAAATTTAACGGAATTTAATTTTTTAGAAATTGAGAATTTAAAAAAAATTGTTGCATTAATT
Source organism: Diachasma alloeum (assembly GCF_001412515.2). Lineage (NCBI taxonomy): Eukaryota > Metazoa > Arthropoda > Insecta > Hymenoptera > Braconidae > Diachasma > Diachasma alloeum. The sequence goes on from NW_021680428.1 coordinate 903,397, forward strand.
TTTTATTATTTTCACTGTTGGATTGGTATTTCTGGGAATTAAAAAATGTTATTTTTATTATTCTCTCTTCAAATTTCACGAAGATTTAGAATTTGAAGATTTTGAAATTGGAATTTTGAGAAGAATTTTTTAACAGTGGAATTAATTTATCATTGATCATTAATTTGAAATTATTGTGGATTAATATTTCTTTAAAAAGTATATATAATGGGGACTTGAGGTCAATTTAAGGTCGAATTGTTCAGGAAATTTTTTATTCGTCTTGAAAATCCGACGGAATTTAATTTTTTAGAAATTGAGAATTAAAAAAAAATTGTTGCATTAATTTTTTATGATTTTCACTGATGGATTGATATTTCTGGGAATTAAAAAATGTTATTTTTATTATTCTCTCTTCAAATTTCACGAAGATTTAGAATTTGAAGATTTTGAAATTGGAATTTTGAGAAGAATTTTTTAACAGTGGAATTAATTTATCATTGATCATTAATTTGAAATTATTGTGGATTAATATTTCTTTAAAAAGTATATATAATGGGGACTTGAGGTCAATTTAAGGTCGAATTGTTCAGGAAATTTTTTATTCGTCTTGAAAATCCGACGGAATTTAATTTTTTAGAAATTGAGAATTTAAAAAAAATAGTTGTATTAATTTTTTATCATATTTACTGTTGGATTCTAATTATTGTGGCTTAAGAAAAGGCGTTTTTACAATTCTCTCTACAAATTTCAAAATTTAAAGTTGAAATTTGAAGAATAATTTTCTCCCAGTTAAATGAATTAATCATTAATCATTAATTCTCAACTACGCATTAATATTTACAAAAACCCACGACGTGGACTTGAATTCCATTTAATTTTTTTATTCGTCTTCAATTTTTAACAAATTGAGAATAAAAAAAATAAAAAAAAATAAAAACAAAATAAATAAATGAAAAAATAAAATAAAATAAATAGTTCTCTTGATCTTCCAGATTTTCAAATTGACTTTTCGGCTACAATTTTCCAACAGTATAATTAATTCATCATCGATCATCAACATTTCACAAAAAAATAATTTCAAAATTCTGTTTTTAAAGCAAAAACTCACATCTTTGAAAATCGTCACGGCAGTGTGAACAATGCCACTGTAAATATGCTCCCCAGTCACTTGAAATGCTAATCTCGCTCTGATAGTATCAAGAGGATATGTCAATGTAACAGCAGTCACTCCAGCGCACGAGCCCGCGAAGAACTTGTCTATGTGCGTGTGTTTTCCAAAAATAGTCCCTAAGTACTGTTATGAATTGGTATTAGAGTATTCCACAGATCTCCTGTCACTCATCGTTGTCTATTCTATTCTATTTCAACTGTCCCACTTCTCAAAAACATTTTAATTAAGAATGATTTACTTTTCCCTTTTACCTTTTTATACATTTCAAAAGATGTGTATTGAGTAGCTGCGTAGGGAAAAATCCTTATCATCTGGGCGAAATTTCCTTTGTAAAGAGCAAAGAATTTCTCCCTTTGAACAATTTCCTTGAGCCCAGAGAAAACGCCTGAAATTTTCGTTCATTTTGTGAAGGAAAAATTGATTTAGACGAATTATTGTGAACTGATGAATCAATTTGAATTTTTTTTAAACAATAGTTTGGAGTTTTTAATTTTTTTAGTGTAAAAATTGACAATTTGATGGAAAAATCAATGGAAATAACAGATTTTACTTCAACTATTCCTTGAAAATTAAAAGAAATGAATATATTCATCGATTAATTTCGTGATTTTTAGTTGCTAATTTATGCATTTTTTTAAAATTGTTCCTGTGAAAAATTATTTCGATAACCTTCCGACAGAGTTCAAAGATGAAGGTCATTGCAATCTCATTGCTTCGATTCATACAATGGTTTTATCAATTTTAGATCCCAAGATATTGATGAAAAAAGAAAATAACAAGACTAATTAATTTTACTGATGCATTAATTTATTAATTAACTAATTGATGCATTAATTTACGAATTAAAAAGTGAAATCGTTGGAGAAATTTTCTACAGCTCTTTATTTTCCCGACAAAAAATTCTTCATCTGCTCTAGATTTAAAAAAAAAATGAAAAACTAAAAATAAACAAGATGAATTGATTAATTTGAATAGATCAATCAATTCATATTTCTCAACAATTTATAACTCATTAAATTAATCGATTATTACCTATTTAGTTAATCGAATACTCTTTCATGAAGTTCAGAATTCTTCAATTAAAAATCAATCGACAACTCCATATTATTAATTATTTAATTCACAGTCAATTGAAAAATTTCGATCATCAATTATTTTATTATTTTTCAAATTTCAATGAAGACAAACTTAATTATTTCATCTTTTAATAATGAAAATTCAATGATTTTCCTCACAAAAACTTCTCCACCCCCTCTAAACTTAAAAAAATCAATGCAAAAACCAAAAAAAAATTCAAAATAAAAATAATAAAATGATAATTAATAATAATGATAATAATAATTAATAATGACAAGATCAATTAATTTTAGAATTATTTAAAATTAATTGATCTTGTTTTAGAATTATTTAAAATTAATTGATCTTGTTTATTTTTATTTTTTAAATAATTCTCTCACCCAAATGCTTATAATGCTGATTATGCGCCTGAAGAAGGATTTTAATTCTGTCTAACGGTGCGACCGCAGTCTTGGAGCACATTCCCGCCACACCTGCTCCAAAAATTCATAATTAAATCCCCAAACCGGGCACTTCCGCTCGGGAAAACGCGCCGAGAGCAAAAACAACTCCCATTATCCGACAAATTGACTAGACTCACCTCCGGCAAGAAGACTCTTGAGCACGAATTCATAGTTATTCTGCTGTTGCACCTGCAGTGCCATGTTAACGCGTCCTCGGCTCAAAATGTTTTGAAAGAGTTTGAAAAAAAAATTTATCGCCCAGTGGCTTTAGAAAGTCGAGTGGAATCCGAATGAACTCGTCGCATTGGCTGAGGGGAAATGGGGGTCACTGGGTCAGGGGGTAATGGCAGAGACCTGCGCTCTCGCGAGGGACAGCTGCTCTGTCACCTGTGTGAATCCCCGAACAACTGGTTCCACTCGGAGAGAATAAATCCGGATTACTCACGTCTGCTGTCGGCACCGGAGGCGCGTCGAGTGGAGGACTGTCGTGATTATGCGGAAGGTGGAGGTGTCTTCGTGACGATGACGAGGTGAGAGAGGCGCGGAGTCCGATGACTTTTGGACTTCACTCACCCCTTCCGGCAACTCAATTCCCTTTCTTTTTTGCTTTTTTCAGAGCTCGGGGAGAGGGCGCTCATTTTACAGGCGAATTCCAAACGGTTTCAAATGAAATGACAGTTTTTTTTGTTTGGATGACAAATAAAAATTTTTATTGAACGAAAGATTTTATATTCTTCATTATCAGTCGTTTTGCAAATGAAATTGACAATTTTTTGTGCCATTTGTTCAGTTGGATTGAACATTTAGAATAACTAATACAAATTTTATATTCAATGATAAATTTATATTTTTTATTTTATATTTTTAATTAGCAATCGTTTTTCAAATGAAATAGACATTTTTTTGTGCTATTTTTCATTCGGATTGAACGTATAGAAGAATAACTAATGTAAACTTTATATTGAACTAAAATTTACAATTTTCATTGATTTTTTCATCAGATTATGAATTTTTAATGACAAAATTCCTTGAAATTCCACTGGAACCGACGCAATAAAAACTTCCAAGAGATAAATTGAAAGAAGAATAATACCACAATTTTTTTCACAATTTTTTATTTCATTTTTTATTTAATAATCTAAACTACTTCAATCTGAAAGGCATAAGAATATAATTGTACAGGAATTATACTGGCGAATCAAAGGACTACGAATTCGGAGAGGGATAAGGAATGCAAAGTACAAAAGAATATCCACAAAACATAATTTCATTGCGATGTAAATATAATATACATGATTCTCACGATTTTAATCGAGGAAAAAAAACAATTAAAAATATAAATCAATAGTAGATTCACGATTTCTCCAGATCATAAGGTGATTTCACGTAATTCTCGGATACACTGAGCGAATAAAATGTTCTCCATGTATCCCGTTGAGACTGTATAGCTACATATTTAAAAAATCCGTTCATACAAATGTTCTACGCCATGTATATGCCCTTTCTGTTAATCTCTCGATCATCGTATTGGATTCGTAATAGTTTCAGAGGCGACATTAGACCACAATTACGTTTTCAATGAATAAAAATAAGGAGTAAAGCCAATTGTGGGGGCATTAACAATTGAGAATATTTTTTTTTTGCAAAATTATGAATTTTTCATGACAAAATTCCTTGAAATTCCACTGGAGCCGACGCAATAAAAACTTCCAAGAGATGAATTGAAAAAAGAATAATACCACAATTTTTTATCTCATTTTTTATTTAATAATCTAAACTACTTCAATCTGAAAGGCATGAGAATATAATTGTACAGGAATTATACTGGCGAATCAAAGGACTACGAATTCGGAGAGGGATAAGGAATGCAAAGTACAAAAGAATATCCACAAAACATAATTTCATTGCGATGTAAATATAATATACATGATTCTCACGATTTTAATCGAGGAAAAAAAACAATTAAAAATATAAATCAATAGTAGATTCACGATTTCTCCAGATCATAAGGTGATTTCACGTAATTCTCGGATACACTGAGCGAATAAAATGTTCTCCATGTATCCCGTTGAGACTGTATAGCTACATATTTAAAAAATCCGTTCATACAAATGTTCTACGCCATGTATATGCCCTTTCTGTTAATCTCTCGGTCATCGTATTGGATTCGTAATAGTTTCAGAGGCGACATTAGACCACAATTACGTTTTCAATGAACAAAAATAAGGAGTAAAGCCAATTGTGGGGGCATTAACAATTGAGAATATTTTTTTTTTTACAAAATTATGAATTTTTCATGACAAAATTCCTTGAAATTCCACTGGAGCCGACGCAATAAAAACTTCCAAGAGATGAATTGAAAAAAGAATAATACCACAATTTTTTATCTCATTTTTTATTTAATAATCTAAACTACTTCAATCTGAAAGGCATAAGAATATAATTGTACAGGAATTATACTGGCGAATCAAAGGACTACGAATTCGGAGAGGGATAAGGAATGCAAAGTACAAAAGAATATCCACAAAACATAATTTCATTGCGATGTAAATATAATATACATGATTCTCACGATTTTAATCGAGGAAAAAAAACAATTAAAAATATAAATCAATAGTAGATTCACGATTTCTCCAGATCATAAGGTGATTTCACGTAATTCTCGGATACACTGAGCGAATAAAATGTTCTCCATGTATCCCGTTGAGACTGTATAGCTACATATTTAAAAAATCCGTTCATACAAATGTTCTACGCCATGTATATGCCCTTTCTGTTAATCTCTCGGTCATCGTATTGGATTCGTAATATTTTCAGAGGCGACATTAGACCACAATTACGTTTTCAATGAACAA
>NW_021680428.1:909007-911440 GCF_001412515.2 Diachasma alloeum
GGGGGGGGGGGGGGGGGGGGTAACGAATAAACGTACTTAGGAAATAGGGGAATCATCCACCCAGCTGCATAACTGTTTGTTGATTAGATTGCAGTAGTTTTTCGTTGGCTGGATCTCAACAAACTTTCGGTTAGTGGTCCTCTGATACTTTTTTACATGCTAACGTAGCCACGCGCCTGACTTCGCCTGCGCCCAACTAGGTAGGCTACTAATACGATAACCACGAGGGCTATTAGGGCACAGCCAACTGCTATCGGCACCACATCCTGAGTTTCAAATGTACAATCCTCCGCTGGAAATTAAATTCGGAATAATTTCATCATTTGTATTCATCAAAACGAATTTTCGAAGTTAAAACATTTTAACCATTTACTCCTAATCCATTAAATTACAGTAATTAAATTAGTTAATTCAAATAAAATAGATTTTTTAATTAAACTAATCAATTTAAATTCATTAAATTAAATTAATCATTACGCATTCATTTAATTTAATGAATTTAATTGTTAATTGAGGATATCCCACTGTAGATTTAGCCATTTTCAATCATAAAATTTGTTAATTAAACTGCGTGAGAAAAATTTGAATAAAATCATGAATATTCAGCGTCATTCAAATTACATTTTGCACAAAATTATTAGTTTTTAAACACTCGTTGTTTATAAATGAATAATTAAAATTGTTTAAACTTTACTGCAAAAGTAGGAAAGAATTTTACTGAAGAAAAAATAGCCAAGGCACCAGGATATCCTCAATAAAATTGTGAAGGTGGAAAAAAATGAAGAAAACATTAGATTATAGAAAAAATCTAAAAGTAGAAGAAATATTTCCTTTAAAAAATTCATGTCTTCATTTAAAAAAAAATGAAAAATCAATAAATAGGCAGATGAATAACTAAATAAATAAAGTTATAGTCTCACCATATCCAAACGTCGGTGATTTATCAGCCCTGAACGCCTGGAACTGTAAATCAGAAATCTTGGCAATTGCAGTTGCATTCGTTACATTCGCTGCCATCTTCAGCTCCTGAGCTCTCATACATCTGTAAGAATTGCTCAGCGACGTTTTGTATTCACTGGCATTGTGAATCATCATCACCGTTCCATCTGCAATCGAGAAAAAAATTAATTGTGCCAATTTAACTGCCATTACACCTGACTGAAATTGAAGTGAATTGAAGTTTATCTGATTATCACTCACTCGTTTTGATTCTGGGCAACTGCTTCGGGGTGACGTACGCCTCAATGTGGTGGAGGGAGTAGGACTTGGCGTCATTCTTCACGAAGTGCAGGACCACTGAGTCGTCGGAGTCAGCTCCCGTGGGCCTCCACTTGATGTTAATCACTTGCTCTTTGTCCCCACAAACTCCAGTTGCATTTGTCGTCCGATTGTCACTCGGTACAGTTATCAATTCATGAGCAGTCTTCAACATTAAAATACAAGTTCAACAATTAATTCATTTGTTTAAATAAAACCAACAAATCATGAAAAGTAAAAAAAGACAATTCATTAAAACAATAAAAAATGAAAAAAAAAATGAAAATAAAATACAAATTCGAGAATTAAGTAATTTTTTCAAATAAGAACAATTAATTTGTTCAAATAAAACCAACAAATCGTGAACAACAAAAAATAACAATTCATTAAAAAATAAAAAACGAAAAAAAGTTGAATGAGCGGAGATTATTTTTTTGGCGTTGTCGATAATGAGTTGAATGAACTGCCCTCGAAATTAATTCAAGGTCTACAAGACTATTTTTAGAAGAGACACCACAAGAATGATAAAACCCCAAAATTACAAAAAAAAAATTCTCTCGAATTAAAAATGTTTTTTATTGAAATAAAAGGTTCTTATGACTTTTGAAAAAAAATTGCAATTAAACAGTTAAAAACAAATAAATTTAGGAATTTATGGTTTTGAATACAATCTTCAACAAATCATTAAAAAATGACAATTCCTTAAGAACAAACTTCATTCGAAATTAATTCAAAAGCTATTATTATTATTGTTATTATTATTAAAAAATAAGCATCACGAGACTGATCAAACCCCAAAAATACCAAAAATAAATTTCTCTCGAATCAGAGAGAAAATTATTTCAAACAAAGGATTCTTATCAGTTCTGAATAAATATGCAATTGAAGACGTCGTTTCACATTACTAGAACATGACTCACATGTAACAGTATCCAATTCATAAGCAGTCTTAAAAAATAAAAATAAAATGATGAATTTATGGTGTTGAATAAAACTTTCGACAATCTAAAAAAAAATTATAATTCATAAAAAACAAAAACAAACTCGATTTAAAATTAATTCAACCTCAAAACTATTTTTAAAAAATCACAAACTAACAAACCCCCAAAATTATATAAAAAATTCATCAAAAACAAAAACAAACTCGATTAAAAATTAATTAAAACTCCCCAAAAC
>NW_021680428.1:913317-935657 GCF_001412515.2 Diachasma alloeum
TAACAAACCCCCAAAATTATATAAAAAATTCATCAAAAACAAAAACAAACTCGATTTAAAATTAATTCAACCTCCTCAAAACTATTAAAAAAAACATCACAAACTAACAAACCCCCAAAATTATATAAAAAATTAATCAAAAACAAAAACAAACTCGATTTAAAATTAATTAAAACTTCTCAAAACTATTAAAAAAACATCACAAACTAACAAACCCCCAAAATTATATAAAAACTTAATCAAAAACAGAAACAAACTCGATTAAAAATTAATTAAAACTCCTCAAAACTATTAAAAAAACATCACAAACTAACAAACCCCCAAAATTCTATAAAAAATCAATTAAAAACAAAAACAAACTCGATTAAAAATTAATTAAAACTCCCCAAAACTATTAAAAAAACATGACAAACTAATAAACCCCAAAATTCTATAAAAAATCAATTAAAAACAAAAACAAACTTCATTAAAAATTAATTAAAACTCCTCAAAACAATAAAAAAAACACCAGAAACTGCTAAACCCCCAAAATAAAAAAAAAAAATTCTCCAAACAAAAAAAAATTCAAACAAAGGACTCTTATCACTTCTGAATAAATCTGAAACCGAAGACTTTGCTTCATATCGCCAGAACGTGTCTCGTATTTACCTTGTTATCAGCATTCACATACGTAACATTAAACTGTGCAGCCATACGAAGAACAATGCACGTTGTGTTTGTTCCATTGACCACCCATTTTCCTGGTTTTGGATCTGGTGCTGGGGTCGGTGGAGCCGACGTCGTCGTGGGAGCAACGGTTGTTGTATTCGGAGCTACTGTCGTTGTGTCTGGTGGTGCTGTTGTCGTCGTTTTTGGAGTTGTTGTAGTTGGTTTTGGAGTAGTTGTTGTCGCCGGTGTCGTAGTTTTTGCTGTAGTGGTTGTCGTGGGAGTTGTGGTTGTGGGAGGTTTTGTCGTGGTGAGTGGGGCAGGAGAGGTAGTTATCGGTTCTGGTGGTACTTTGACGTCTGATCCATCACCTGGAATTCAACAGTGTCCAGAGATGATTGAAATTTCCCTTTTCCTTAGGAATTTACGACATTCAATTGGGAGTAACTCGGAACTGGCAGAGGCGAATTCGACATTTTTTCTTTCTTTTTGAAGGGGTTTTAACTATCTTTAAAATGAGAGGTCATTCACCCCAATCCCATCATTTCGTCAGGAAATATTCAGTATTGAATAAAATCCCAATTAAAACGACAAATTTGCATTTCGTAAAAGTCGTATCATTCAATCTGAAATATCTCGGGAACCGCAGAGTCAAATTCCCCGACTTTGCTCTCATTTTGAAGGTTTTTTCATAATCTTCAAAACGGGATGTGACTCACCCCAATCCCATCATTTCGTCAGGAAATATTCAGTATTGAATAAAATCCCAATTAAAACGACAAATTCTGCATTTCGTAAAAGTCGTATCATTCAATCTAAAATATCTCGGGAATCGCAGAGTCAAATTCCCCGACTTTGCTTTCATTTCGAAGGTTTTTTCATAATCTTCAAAACTGCATGTGACTCACCCCAATCGCATCATTTCCTCGCCAGATAACCCACATTCGCCGAAACATTCCGAAAACTATATTTAGCAATCGCAAAATCCGACAATTGCAAAAACTCGAATAGACAAAAATTCAAAAAATGTTCCTCCCCCGTCACCTCTCGCTGGCCCCAAAAACAAAGACTCCCAACCCCACCCCTCCCCAACCATCGAAGCCAATTCTCTCAAAATTTTCCTCATGTGCAATTAATTAATTTCCCCCAGACTCCCACGAAAAAAAAAATCTCCATCACCGGAAAGTTTTGCATCCGTCGCTATTTTCTAGAACCGTCACCGCCATTATCTAAAAATTATCGGTGCTATGAAGCCTCCAACAAGTTTACAAAAACCTTCGAACATTCGCGAATGCGTGAATGAAAAAACGGTTGAGCCAATGGGATGAATCATAGCTTCAGCTCCTGTTATCACTCGAAAACCAGTTCCAAGCCCCTGCCCCTGTATTTTCCGAGCCTCCCAAGGGATCGACTCCCCGACAATTGCAAAATCTCTAAATAATCGCCATGTCACTGCATTTGCGATGAATTTAACCTTCAATTCCTCGCAAATAAAAAGCCCCCGAATTCCCCTCGATTCAATTTCATTGGATTTGCTTTCTCGTCTCCAACAATGAACGTGCGCCATTTCGTGCGCCCTTCTGGCCCCAAGAGCCCCGTAAATATGAAAAATAATTTACCAGAAACGAGGAGCATCGCCGAGCAGAGGAAAACTGCAGTCGTCAGTAGCTTCATCTTCTCCAGACGATAATTCTCACGAGTCTTTCGATACCGCAAACCCTGGAACTGCCACCTCACCCTAGGAATAACCCTCAAGGCAACTGGAAAACGTTAAACCTAATTCGCGTAACACTATTCAATGGCTTAAAGCTCTCGGCGAGCTGTCCATGTACCGCTGATTTGTTCTAAAATGGCAGACAAAAGTTTTGATTCCCCTCAGTCGTGTCTCTGGTCTGTTATCCTAACAGCTAACTACGAACTTGTGCTGCAGGGGACGAGCGATGCCGAGAGGGAGAGATAATGCTACGAGGATTACCGAAGTGTAACGAGTTACGGCGTGACCGCTGGTCGACAATTCGCGAAAGTATCGATCAACGTCGGCGCTCGTGATGTCGATACTCAAAACGTCGATGTGTGAACATCGCCGCTTTGAGTCGATAAGTCGAAGAAGTATCGATAAAAATTATCGCATGCAGAATCGATATCGAAAACATCGATATGTAGAATAATTTTAAAAAACGTAAAAAATCTTTTTTTTTTATTTTACAAAAAAAAAGAACAAAAAAAAATTAAAAATCATTTTCGATTAAATATCGATATAAAAATCGATATCGATATAAAAATCATTTTCGATTAAATATCGATATAGGCACGAGATCGATTCCTCCAATATATCGACCCAAATAAGTATCGAAATAAGTAAGAATCGATGTCATATCGAGCACACGCAGCTGGAACTAGCCTTCGCTTATCGGTCTGTAGTCATAACAATAACAACAATAACGAGCAATTAATCATGAGCATAATTATAATAATGTGGCAATGACATTCCTCAGGATCAGCGCTTTCCATTGTTGAACAAATAAAATAAAATGGGGAAGCAGTTTCTGTCGGAGGAGCAGGAGAGCTTCCTCGAGAGCTCCGAGGAGGAGTTCAAATATCGTTACACGGACGATGACGCAGAATTTGTGAAGTACATGAATACGGAGAGAGCGAAGCCACCGATTGTCGATCCCTGGTACAATAAACCGAGGAGGCCACAGTTCGATTGGCGCCAGGGAAAACGCAGAGACTGGGATAACAGGGACAGGAGGAACAACGACAGGTACGAGAGGAATGACAGGAGTGACAGACACGGAAGGCATCACATGAGTCAGAGGAAATATTCGAGACCTTACTGAGGTGGGGCAGGGAGATTCGATGACTTCATGACTTTTTCGAGACAGATTTACTAGAATTATATCATTCGATCACAAGATGATTAAGTAATATCCTATAATTCCCTGGGAATGGTTGAGTAGAATTGAAAACGTTCTGAGACTTTTTGAAGACATTTTTTTGAGCTTTGAAATGAACGCAGACGCGTTAAAATCGGATCATTTGGTCCGGAGTTATTCCAAATTTAGAAAATGAAAAAACAACGTTCAATATTTGCATTTTTTCAAATGTTTGAAAAGTCATTCTAAAATAATCGTCAATAACTCGAGAATGTCTGAGTGGAATCTAAAAAATTTTGAGACTGTTTCAAGATATGTTCCAAGCTTTCAAATGAGCACAAACTTATTAAAATCGTATCATTTGGTCAAAAGTAATTCAAAATTAACAAAATGAAAAAAAATGTTCAGTTTGGATTTTTTCGACTGTTTAAAAAGTCTCATTATAAAATAATCATTAATAACATTTTCAGCTAAAACTATTCCATTCAATAAAAAAATGTCAAAAATTTGGAAAAAAGGGGCCGAGGGGGCAAAATGGGCACTTCATACTATTTTCCAAATTTTAGAACTTCATTTAATTGTCAATAAATAACAACTATTTGCAATGAGCTCTGACAGTGAATTTATCTCTGAGTTATGAATATTCAAAGAAATGTCTGAAGTGTCCATTTTGCTGGATTCCAACAATAAAAGACGTAAAAACCAATTGAAAAATAATTATCAATGTATTTCATCAATCAAGCATTGTCGTCTACCAACAACATAATGTCCATACGTTAATTACGTTAATATCAGCATAACGCCTGCTGTTTTGTAATAAATTTACCAACATAGGATTTACCACAAACTATACACACATAAGTTACAAATCACTACATCAATAAACCCATGTTTCAGCTTAATAGGAATAAATTACTCATTGATATTATAATTCTCCCTCGATCCATGGCATTCATCAACGCAAAGTGACAGCAGTGCTTTACAATTCCCTCAGTTGTCCCCTAGTCCCTAAAATAACAGTCTCATGGAAGTAGACTCTGATAACCGTCTCTTATCTTACTTCTATATACAGTGCATCATCTTATGTACATATTTAAAAAATTGATGCATGGAGCGACATTTCTTGGAAACATCGTCTTAATATTCTCTGGGAGGCAGTAGACCCGGCGAGGCAAAAACTCTATCACAGAACGCATTATCAACACCCCAACAATAATCTCCACCTCTGATTGCACGATTATTGAACCCAATCCACGTGGAAAAGAAATGTATCAAAATGTATTTCAAATTATTCGTGTTAATCATCATTTTTTTTTCATTTTGAAGATATTTTTCCAGACATTTGAGTTATTCAAATCGTATCATTTGTTCATGAGATATCAATCATTCAAGCGTGAATTCTCAGTCATAGGGGGTGAAACAAGATGGTGGCGCCCACGGCTGGCGACCACCTCGCGTTTTCGAACATTTATTAAAATTATTTATCCTCTTTGGATAATGTTCAACGCAGTGTATTTAGTTTCTATAAAAGGAGCGAATTTTTCAAACTTTTCTTCATGATTTTTCATTCCTTTTTAATCATTTTTAAGAATGTTTGAAAATACGGGGTGATGGGGGCGACATCTTTGAAGGGGTATCTACACAAAATGGCGCATAAGTCGGGAAACCACCTCGCATTTTCAAACACCTGTTGAAATTATTTATTTCCTTCAGATTATCTTCGAGTTGATTTATCCAGTTCCTTGGAAGGGAACAAATTTTTCAAGTTACTCTCAATATTTTTCATCTCTTTTTCAATAATTTTATGGAATTCTTAAAAATACGAGGTGCAAGCACCGCCATTTTTGAAGGCGTACCCAAACAAGATGGCGTCCACATGTGTCAGCCACCTCGTATTTTCAAACATCTCTTAAAATTATTCATCCTCTTCAGATCACCTTGTAATCGTCCTACCCATTTTTCAGAAAGGGAATAAATTTCTCAAACAATCCTCCATATTTTTTCATTCCCATTCACCGATCTCAAAGAATTTTAAAAAATACGAGGCGCGAGCGCCGCCATCTTTATAATAATCTCCAAACAAGATGGCGCCCGCATCTGTCAGCCACCTCGTGTTTTCAACCATCTCTAAAAATTATTCCCCTCACTCAAATCACTTCAAACTCGTTTCTCCCAATCTCCCCAAATGAGCAAATATGACAAGCAATCTCCGCGATTTTATCATCCCTTTCGTCTGAGAATCCACGCCCCCCCCCCAAAATACAATTTCCATACATTTCTCCCCGCGGAAGAGCCCTCGACCCCACCCCAAAAAAACCTTAAAACCGAGTGGTTTCATACCACCCCTCCGCCCACCCCCGCCCCCCCTCAAAAAGGTGGACAATTAACCCCAGGATGAAGATACTGGCACTTGTCCCCAACCCTGCAGAAGCCATTCTTGCTGAACTGCCTGCAAACCGGTGGTTGTTTGCCCCCCCTCCAGTTCCCCCTCGCCGGCCACCCCCCCCTCATGGGTCCCATGCCCCCCCTGAACCAGCCGGGCCCCCCCCTCCCCCGCATGCCAGGCCTGGGCGGTGGTCCCTGGAAATTGGGCCCCGGCCCAAACATGGCTGGTCCCTGAAAATTATTGGGCATGTGCCCCACGAAGTTCCCCTCCTCCATCATCATGGGCGGGAAGCCCTCAGGATTCTGATGGCCAGGATGATGCCCCTGATGATTAAACATCCCCGGTGGAGGCATCATGTTGGGTGGTGGGAATCCCGTGATATTCGTCATGTTGTTCATGCCAGGAATGTTGACATCAGGCACCACGACTTTGCCATCTCCAGTCCTCCAGCCGCCGGCGCTGACGTCCGGAACGATGTGGTTCATCCCCATCATGCCCGGGGGTACAGGCTGGCCCATGGGCATGGGCATCTGGGGCGGTGGCATCCCCTGGGGCAGGCCCATCCCCTGGGGATGGGTGTAGCCCTGATGATAGACACTGGGGACAACCGGCGGTGGCGGGGGGATCAGCGAGGGCTTCGGCTCCGGCCAGGGAACCATCGTGAAGTCTTTTTCGCTCTCCTTGTTCCCCGTGAGATCGTCCAGGGGTATGACCTTGGGGTCCACCGGGACGTGGTGCCTCTCGTCGTCGGGTTCGGCCGCGGAGTCGGGTATCATTCCCCGGTTGAAGTACAACGCCTGGAGGATGCCCTTCTCCCTCGCGTACTGGATGTCCTTCTCCTTGGACTCCTTCCCGGGCTCCACCAGGGGTGGGGGTAGGTCGATGGGGATGAGCAGCCGCCACCGGGTCTTCTCCTCCATCACGTCCTCGGTGTTGAGCTTCCGCGCCATCTGGAAGGCCTCCCTCTCCCCCTGCTTCTCCATCTGCTTCATGTCGGTGAAGGTCTTCGTGACGTTCACGCGCTCCGTCTCGTCGAGCTCGAAGTACCTCACCGACTNCCCCCCCCCAAAATACAATTTCCATACATTTCTCCCCGCGGAAGAGCCCTCGACCCCACCCCAAAAAAACCTTAAAACCGAGTGGTTTCATACCACCCCTCCGCCCACCCCCGCCCCCCCTCAAAAAGGTGGACAATTAACCCCAGGATGAAGATACTGGCACTTGTCCCCAACCCTGCAGAAGCCATTCTTGCTGAACTGCCTGCAAACCGGTGGTTGTTTGCCCCCCCTCCAGTTCCCCCTCGCCGGCCACCCCCCCCTCATGGGTCCCATGCCCCCCCTGAACCAGCCGGGCCCCCCCCTCCCCCGCATGCCAGGCCTGGGCGGTGGTCCCTGGAAATTGGGCCCCGGCCCAAACATGGCTGGTCCCTGAAAATTATTGGGCATGTGCCCCACGAAGTTCCCCTCCTCCATCATCATGGGCGGGAAGCCCTCAGGATTCTGATGGCCAGGATGATGCCCCTGATGATTAAACATCCCCGGTGGAGGCATCATGTTGGGTGGTGGGAATCCCGTGATATTCGTCATGTTGTTCATGCCAGGAATGTTGACATCAGGCACCACAACTTTGCCATCTCCAGTCCTCCAGCCGCCGGCGCTGACGTCCGGAACGATGTGGTTCATCCCCATCATGCCCGGGGGTACAGGCTGGCCCATGGGCATGGGCATCTGGGGCGGTGGCATCCCCTGGGGCAGGCCCATCCCCTGGGGATGGGTGTAGCCCTGATGATAGACACTGGGGACAACCGGCGGTGGCGGGGGGATCAGCGAGGGCTTCGGCTCCGGCCAGGGAACCATCGTGAAGTCTTTTTCGCTCTCCTTGTTCCCCGTGAGATCGTCCAGGGGTATGACCTTGGGGTCCACCGGGACGTGGTGCCTCTCGTCGTCGGGTTCGGCCGCGGAGTCGGGTATCATTCCCCGGTTGAAGTACAACGCCTGGAGGATGCCCTTCTCCCTCGCGTACTGGATGTCCTTCTCCTTGGACTCCTTCCCGGGCTCCACCAGGGGTGGGGGTAGGTCGATGGGGATGAGCAGCCGCCACCGGGTCTTCTCCTCCATCACGTCCTCGGTGTTGAGCTTCCGCGCCATCTGGAAGGCCTCCCTCTCCCCCTGCTTCTCCATCTGCTTCATGTCGGTGAAGGTCTTCGTGACGTTCACGCGCTCCGTCTCGTCGAGCTCGAAGTACCTCACCGACTCCAGGTCCTCCTTCCATTTGAGGTTCTTCTTGGGGCCCTTGCGCTTCTGCAGGAGGAGAACACTGCGCAGGCCGTCGACGTAGCGGATCTCCGGGTTGGGGCTGGAGGGCGCCCGCGGGAGGTCCTCCGGGTCGTCCGGGGACGCCGGGGCCTTCGGGTCCTCCACCTCTTCTTCGTTGGTCGGCGTGCGGCTGCCCTCGTCCTCGTCGAGACTCTCCGGGCGGAGCGGCTCTTTGGGGTCTTCATCCTTCTCGGAGTCCGGGGAGTCCTTCTCCTTGACCTCCTTGTCCTCGTCGGTCTCCAACGTGTCTTGGTAGAACTGTAAGGGAAGAGGGGCGCGATTAGGGGCGACGGTCTTTCATAGCACGAGGATATGCAATGGTGCAGCGCCGTCTACTGGAATTCTAGGAAATTCTAGACGGCTTGAGGTAATCGAGAAGTCTTTCCTTCTTGCATTCCCTCGAATTCCCTAGAAACTCCTTGAATTCCCTCGAATTACCTAGAAACTCATAGAGTTTTCTTCAAGAAGTTTCTGAGTATAGAGGTTTCTTCGAGAAGTTTCTGGAATTTTCGAGAAAATTCAGGGAGTTTCTGGGAAATTCGAGGGAATTCAAGGAGTTTCTGGGAAATTCCAGGGAATTCAAGGAGTTTCTAGGGAATTCGAGGGAATTCAAGAAGTTTCTAGGAAATTCGAGGGAATGGAAGAGTTTCCGAGACATTCGAGAAAGAAGGAAAGACTTCTCCTTGTCCTCGTTATTAGGGCGACGGTCTTTCATAGCACGAGGAATTTCGATTTTTGACGTGGATATGTCTATGGTTTCAATGTGGGGGGCATTTTGGGAGACGGTCCTTATGTGCAGCGCCGTCTATTGGAATTCTAGGAAATTCTAGACGGTTTGAGGTAACTCGAGAAGTTTCTGGAATTTTCGAGAAAATTCAGGGAGTTTCTGGGAAATTCCAGGGAATTCAAGGAGTTTCTAGGGAATTCGAGAGAATTCAATGAGTTTCTGGGAAATTCGAGGGAATTCAAGGAGTTTCTGGGAAATTCCAGGGAATTCAAGGAGTTTCTGGGAAATTCCAGGGAATTCAAGGAGTTTCTAGGAAATTCGAGGGAATGGAAGAGTTTCCGAGACATTCGAGAAAGAAGGAAAGACTTCTCCTTGTCCTCGTTATTAGGGCGACGGTCTTTCATAGCACGAGGAATTTCGATTTTTGACGTGGATATTTCTATGGTTTCAATGTGGGGGGCATTTTGGGAGACGGTCCTTATGTGCAGCGCCGTCTATTGGAATTCTAGGAAATTCTAGACGGTTTGAGGTAACTCGAGAAGTTTCTGGAATTTTCGAGAAAATTCAGGGAGTTTCTGGGAAATTCCAGGGAATTCAAGGAGTTTCTAGGGAATTCGAGAGAATTCAATGAGTTTCTGGGAAATTCGAGGGAATTCAAGGAGTTTCTGGGAAATTCCAGGGAATTCAAGGAGTTCTAGGGAATTCGAGGGAATTCACAGTTTCTAGGGAATTCGAGGGAATTCAAGGAGTTTCTGGGAAATTCCAGGGAATTCAAGGAGTTTCTAGGGAATTCACAGAGTTTCTAGGGAATTCGAGGGAATTCAAGGAGTTTCTGGGAAATTCCAGGGAATTCAAGGAGTTTCTAGGGAATTCACAGAGTTTCTAGGGAATTCGATGGAATTCACAGTTTCTAGGGAATTCGAGGGAATTCACAGTTTCTCGGGAATTCGAGGGAATACAAGTGTTTCCGAGACATTCGAGAAAGAAGGAAAGACTTCTCCTTGTCCTCGTCGGTCGCCAACGTGTCTTGATAGAACTGAAAGGGAAGAGGGTCTGAGGGTGGATATGTCTATGGTTTCAATGTGGGGGGCATTTTGGGAGACGGTCCTTATGTGCAGCGCCGTCTACTGGAATTCTAGGAAATTCTAGACGGTTTGAGGTAACTCGAGAAGTTTCTGGAATTTTCGAGAAAATTCAGGGAGTTTCTGGGAAATTCGAGGGAATTCAAGGAGTTTCTGGGAAATTCCAGGGAATTCAAGGAGTTTCTGGGAAATTCCAGGGAATTCAAGGAGTTTCTAGGGAATTCGAGGGAATGCAAGAGTTTCCGAGACATTCGAGAAAGAAGGAAAGACTTCTCCTTGTCCTCGTTATTAGGGGCGACGGTCTTTCATAGCACGAGGAATTTCGATTTTTGACGTGGATATGTCTATGGTTTCAATGTGGGGGGCATTTTGGGAGACGGTCCTTATGTGCAGCGCCGTCTACTGGAATTCTAGGAAATTCTAGACGGTTTGAGGTAACTCGAGAAGTTTCTGGAATTTTCGAGAAAATTCAGGGAGTTTCTGGGAAATTCGAGGGAATTCAAGGAGTTTCTGGGAAATTCCAGGGAATTCAAGGAGTTTCTGGGAAATTCCAGGGAATTCAAGGAGTTTCTAGGGAATTCGAGGGAATGCAAGAGTTTCCGAGACATTCGAGAAAGAAGGAAAGACTTCTCCTTGTCCTCGTTATTAGGGGCGACGGTCTTTCATAGCACGAGGAATTTCGATTTTTGACGTGGATATGTTTATGGTTTCAATGTGGGGGGCATTTTGGGAGACGGTCCTTATGTGCAGCGCCGTCTACTGGAATTCTAGGAAATTCTAGACGGTTTGAGGTAACTCGAGAAGTTTCTGGAATTTTCGAGAAAATTCAGGGAGTTTCTGGGAAATTCGAGGGAATTCAAGGAGTTTCTGGGAAATTCCAGGGAATTCAAGGAGTTTCTGGGAAATTCCAGGGAATTCAAGGAGTTTCTAGGGAATTCGAGGGAATGCAAGAGTTTCCGAGACATTCGAGAAAGAAGGAAAGACTTCTCCTTGTCCTCGTTATTAGGGGCGACGGTCTTTCATAGCACGAGGAATTTCGATTTTTGACGTGGATATGTTTATGGTTTCAATGTGGGGGGCATTTTGGGAGACGGTCCTTATGTGCAGCGCCGTCTACTGGAATTCTAGGAAATTCTAGACGGTTTGAGGTAACTCGAGAAGTTTCTGGAATTTTCGAGAAAATTCAGGGAGTTTCTGGGAAATTCGAGGGAATTCAAGGAGTTTCTGGGAAATTCCAGGGAATTCAAGGAGTTTCTGGGAAATTCCAGGGAATTCAAGGAGTTTCTAGGGAATTCGAGGGAATGGAAGAGTTTCCGAGACATTCGAGAAAGAAGGAAAGACTTCTCCTTGTCCTCGTTATTAGGGCAATGGTCTTTCATAGCACGAGGAATTTCAATTTTTGACGTGGATAAGTCTATGGTTTCAATGTGGGGGGCATTTTGGGAGACGGTCCTTATGTGCAGCGCCGTCTATTGGAATTCTAGGAAATTCTAGACGGTTTGAGGTAACTCGAGAAGTTTCTGGAATTTTCGAGAAAATTCAGGGAGTTTCTGGGAAATTCGAGGGAATTCAAAAGGGCTCGTTTTATTCTCTTCTTTAAGATGAAGATATTTACTTTGAAGTCAGGCTTTATCGATATCGGCGAGCGTTCGTCGGCCCCCGTTGGCGAGGCTGACGGCGGTGGTGTTGTCTCCTTGGCGTCCATCGAATTAGCGTCCGTCTTCTTGCCATCCGCCTTATCATCCTTGGACAGCGAGCTCCGCCTCTTTCGTTTTCTCGGCTCTTTGCTCTTCGTAGAAGCCGTTAAAGCGTCCATGAACATGTCGCTCTCCTGAAGAACCATGGCTACAACATACGTCAGACAATACTTTAAATCCCCTGTTCCCAGATCCAGACCTCTTCAATACAAATTAAAGCATAAAACATTGTCATCGGTTGAACTTTATTATCTCCGCTCTTTCAGACTCAATAGCGCATGCAAACGCCGAGGCTCGAGGGACATCCGTTGCTGCTGTGGAATAAATAAGTGATAAATTCAAGTAAATAAACGATCTGACGCACTCCCTCGTTGCAACAAATGCGGAAAAAATTCTTCTTGTGAATCGTATCGAGAGACGCCTATAGCTTCATGAATAGTTATCTTCGCGCGCGATATCGCGCAGTTCTCTGCAAGAATAAAAGTTATTTCGAGAGGACGGGAAATTGCGGAAGGGAAATTGAGGGAATTTTATTTCAATTCCTCGTCCGCAATGTGAGAATTTGGGGGATTGGGTGCATAAATAAATCAATTGTCGTCGCTTTTATTCCATAAAATGCATCATAATCCTGGATCAATAACGGTCATTACATTGTTATTATGACCGGGTGTTACTGAATGCGTGACGTAACGCTCTGGTGGTATTTATAGATATTGTTGGCGGTGAGGATAGCGGGTTTCCTCCCCTGCGTGGAGGATGGCTTCTGGATCGGGTCCACTGATCGGGCGATTTGGGGGCTGGGGCTCAGCTCCCGGCGAGGGCAGCGAGGGGACGGGGTAAAACGGACACTTGAGTTTTTTGAAGGGGGAGGGACTCGCGGGGTTTGAGGACGTGATTTTTTTAATTAAGGATGTCCAAGTATCTGGCAGTTTAGGTGAAAATGTAGTATTTGACTGTTTGTAATTAGGAAATTTGTTAAGTAAATTGCGGGAGGAAATTTGAATATAATTGGGGATATTCTGGCGTTAAAATTGGATTTTGCAAAGAATTATCAATTTTTTGAACGTTTGTTTTGGAATAAATGATTTGAGTTGTTTAAACTTTAGGAAATTTTTTTTTAGGCGCTAAATAATTTTTTAGGATTCTGCATTTATGATTTTTGTGGGGGGAAATTGATTGTTTATGAATGAATAATTGGAATTGTTTAAACTTTCGGAAAGCTTATTTTTTAGGCGTTAAATCGACTTCTGGTAAAATTCAGAATGTGAATACATTTGTTGCGACTCCGAACGAATGATTTTTATGCTGGAAAATTGTTTGTAAATTAATTATCGAAAATTTTCGTAATTTTCAAAAATTGCAATTTTTAAATTATTTCAAGCTTCTTGTAAAAATAAACTTTCTCTTCTTTTTCAGATTTTTAAAATGTTTTCTCACGGTTCAATATTTTTTACAGTTTAGTACAGTCCAAACTATGGATTCAACCATTTTCAATCATGAAATTTGTCAATTAAATTGCATGAAAAAAATTTGAAAATAATCACAAATATTCAGCATCATAAAATTGTTTATAAATAAATAATTAAAATTGTTTAAACTTTCGGAAAGCTCATTTTTTAGGCATTAAATCGACTTCTGCTAAAATTCTGAATATGAATACTTTTTTACAATTATGAAAAAATGATTTTTATGGTGGAAAATGCTCGTAATTTAAAATGTTTTCTGACGGCTCAATATCGAAATTCAAATTAAGACTTGCGAAGTTTAAATAATGAAATCATTGTAAAATTCGTAACATAATGAAATAGAATAATAAAATCATTGTGAAACTTAGGGTGAAATGGGGCTCAAATGAAAGGATAGCGTTTGGCTGGAGAAAAAATAGCGAAAGTACTTGGATATCCTTAAAAGCGCAGTTTATCCTCTTGGGAGGATCTAGAGTTCGATTGATAAATCTGTTTGTGAGATATTTTAAATATTTTTTAAACATTAAAGTGTCCATTTTACAACATCCTCGCCTTCTACAGTTTCGTTTCACGAGCGATTAAATTTCACAGGAAAACGAATGGTGAATTCGGTGGAAAATTTTTGTAGTTTTCTACTGAAATTATAATTTTTGGACAATTCTATCCGGGAATTTCAAAGCTTCGATTTTTTTTTGTTTTATGGAAAACATTGAGAATTTCATATTTTGATTAAATTTATTCTAGTTTAACAACTTCGATGGCAATTCCTCGAGATGAATTTCATTCACTATTTTTATTAGTGTAGAAAAATCGAATTCTATATTTTCTATCGAGACATTTTCTATAGAAATTCCCAACATGAATTTTCTATTTTTTTTCTCTTTTCCGTTTAAAACCCCGAAAACTTGGAAAATTTGAGCCGATGAGTCTTATAGAGAATATTTTAATAGAATAAGTTGTGTAGAAAAATCCAATTCTATAGCCTTCTATACCATATTTTTCACTGAACATTTTAATAGAAAAAAACGCAGGTGAGCTACTCAATTTTTCAACAGAATCAACCAAAAACTAATGGAAAGTCCAATAAAATTTTCTACCGAATTCGTTCCGTTTTTCTGTAAATTTTTTTCGCACTCATCACAATCCAGCACAAGTCTACAGTTCCATTACAAAAACATTAACCCTAGATCTTCTAAATCGAGAGCTTCAGAAGAATTAAGAAGAAATATTGCTCTCACGAACATGAGGATTGAAAACATAATATCATGATATTTTGCCTCGATTTTATCATCAAAAAGTTGAACGAAGGAACGAATGATTGGTCTGTACTACTTGTTGGTACCTCGCAGACGTCCCCCATGTCCTCCATACTCTTGAAAGCTGGCTCCCCCATCAGTCCTTCCATCATGGAATCAATTTTTCTCGAATTAAGTTTACTTTTTGATGGGCTAGTGCGGGAACTTAAGAGTTCAACTATTTTTTTATACTTTTATGATAAATTTATTGTTTTACCTCATTTTTTTCACACCTATATGTAAGTCTACACGTATATACAGGCATGGAATGTACATGTACAAAAGAAAATGAGAAATTTTTGTATTTTTTTTTGTATTAACGAATGGTATTTGGTGCCTTACCCGGACGACATACATTAATCCTTATCGATGATCTGGACGATGCACAATTTATCTTCTCGTGTCACTTACTTTAATTCTCTTTCGACATTATATACATTTCCGAATCGATATATAATGCATTATGATTTATTCACAGCACTATTCCCCCTCTTCCCCGAAACTGACTGATTTACCTGAACGAAATTCCTCTTCACTTTTTGGATGAGGAACTGTGGGCCTGTGATCTAAAAGTTAATGTCGTTAATGGAATGAATAAATAGTGAATATAAATGATGAACGGACATTGCTGGAGAATGGGAATTTGATGGTCCAGGAATTTGAGTCCTTCCATCCCATGAAACGATCTGTAAACTCAATTCTTAATTATTAATCATGAAGGCAGAGTTAATCAATCCTTTGGACATATTTGTAGAATAGTTAACGATGACAATGTTTTACAATTATAAAGAATTAAGTCCTTGATATATCTCGTGAATATTTTCCCCTAGAATAATTTGATGTTTAATAAAAGAAAAAAACGTATTAAATCAATTTTTCAAATTTCGTTCTCCTTAAATCATGATTTATCTCGACAACAAAGGGTTCTACGGAAAAATGTCACAAGATCATTTTTGTAGCTTATGAAATTTCCCACAAAAAATGTCTTATGCCATTTTCTGATAAATCCCTTCATCGTCGAGATAATGCCATTTTTAATTTAATAAGACAAAACCAGAAAAACTGTTTTCTTCATTTCTTTTACTGATGAATTCTCAATTAATAAATAAATAGAATGAGAGTGTAATCTAGAAGTTAATGTTGTTAATGAAATGAATAAATAATGAATATAAATGATGAATGGACATTGCTGGAGAATGGGAATTTGCTGGTCCAGGAATTTGAGTCCTTCCATCCCATGAAACGATCTGTAAACTCAATTCTTAATTATTAATCGTGAATGCAGAGTTAATTAACGCCTTGACCGCATTTAAACAACAATCAACGATGACAATGTTTTACAACTATAAAGAATTAATTCCCTAATTTATCTCGTAAACATTTCCCCCCAGAAAAATGTGATATTCACCAAAATCAATTTTTCACATTTAGTTCTTAAACCTCGATTTACCCCGAAAACAAATGGTTCCACGAAAAAACGTCACAAGACCATTTTTGTAGCTCATAAAATTCCCCACAAAAAATGTCCTCTGCCATTTCCCCATAGAACCCCTCAGCATCGAGATAACTCCAAATTTCGAAGAACAAAACCACAAAAAACTGATTTTCCAAGTGTTTTTCCCTGATAAATCCCATAATAATAAATAAATAAACATGAACAACAACTTACGTTTTGGTTTAGCTGGAATAAGTTTAATAGCCCCCTTCTTGTCCTCCCCGAGGGTGGTCACAGGTGCATCGATGGCCAACTTGGCCCTCTTATCCGAGACAGCAGTCTCCCTCAAAGGTGAGGACCTCTTCAACGGAGCCTTAGGCGGTAAAACCACCCTCTTATCATTCCCACTGGTCCCCGCGGGTTTCTTCCCAGCATTCCTCGGTGGAGGTGGTTTGACCTCCTCCTCGAGCCCAGTGGACCTAAATTTCGAATTAAAAGTCTTGACAGTCTTAGGCCGCGAGGAGTCCAGCGAGTTCTTCCTATTCTCAATAGAAATGGAAATATTCTTCTTCTCAAGAACCCCCTGCACCGGCCCCTTCTTGGGATCAGTCTTGTCCTTGTTCTCCTTGGAGCTGTCCCTGGAGTCAGTGGAGGACTTCCTCACAGAGCTGTCCGTCTTCTCCTCGTCGCTCTTCTTCTTGGGAATCTTTCCGAATTTCGTGCTCAACGACTGTCCCTGGACCTTCTCCAATGTGGCCTTGTCCTTCTCCGCCTGATCCTTCTTCATCTTCTCCTTCTCCCTCTCCCTCTCCCTCTCGGACTTGCCCTTGGAGCTGCTGGAGTGCCTGCTGGAATGATGCCTGTCCTTGTCCCTGGAAGACTTGCCAGAAGAGCCCCTGGAGCTGCTGGAGCTAGACCGATGTGACTTGTGGGAGCTAGACCTCGAGCTCGAGCCATGCTTCGACCCCTTGGAGCTGTGATGGCTCTTCTTCTCCACCCCCGTCTTCTCCTCCTTCTTCAGCTCGTCCCTATTCTCCTTGTCATTAGACTTACTATCACTACAATCTTTAACATCCTTCGCATCTACATTATCTTCCTTAAAGCTAATTGACATTGTCCCATCACTGTCCTTCGTATCCTCTAATGCACTCCCCTCGACATCCCCATCATCGCACTCACTCTTCATAACAACATCGTTATCAACCACAGTATCAGTACTATCAACATTCTTAGGGCTATCGTTAACAACGCTTTGTATATTAGCAGCATCAGTCTCGACTTTAGTCAATACTTGTTTACCATCGCGTATCGTTATCTTATAAACTGGCACAGACGGTGGATTCTGTGATGGATTCGATACAACGACGAACGATTGTTTTTTCATTTGCGTCGGTTGAGTCTGTCCCGGTAGTGTTTTATTGACAATTTGTAATTGAACAGGTTGTATGGATATTTTATCGTGTAATTGGGACTGCTGCTGGTCAACTGGTGGAGTGCTGGCCTCAGGCGCCACTAAATCCTGAACTTTGACTGTTGATATGTCGTTACCCTCGACTTCTCCTTTGGGTTTTGCCTCGTCAGACTCTGGCTTCAGCCCCAGGTGCTGGCTGCTGGGGATCACGTGGCTGGGGGCCATCGTCTGCTGGGGATCCACTGGGGTGGGCACCGAGTCCTTGACTATCTTCAGCCACTGCTCCACCAGGCGACACGCCAGCAGCCTCACACCCTGGTGGGCGCCCTCCTTCGACAGGCCTTTTATCAGCTTTGGGTTGTTGTTAGATTTCAGCCGGGCTATGTCCACTGGGCACAGCAGCAGGAGCTCCAGCAGCTCCTGGATCAGCGCCCAGTTCTTCGCGAGAATCGCGTCCGTCAGCCATACGTGAATCAGGTCCCAACCACCTGTGCTCATAAATCTAGAAGATCCAAGAATTACTCATTATATATGTTTTCAGGCGTCTGTGTAAGCATATATATATATCTGTTTTTATGGCTGCATGAACCTGCAGGTTGCGAGCCTTAATAATAATATTATTAGAAAAAAAAAAAAAAAAAAAAAAAAAAAAAAAAAAAAAAACAACTAGAAGAGAGGATATATATCTGTTTTTATGACTGCATGAACCTGCAGGTTTCGAGTCTTAATAATATTTATGTTAAAAAAAAAAAAAAAAAAAAAAAAAAAACGAGGGCACAGGGTTATTTGGGGGGTCGTCTTCAGCTTTAACTTTTGGGATTTTTTTATGATAACGAAAATTGGATTTTTATTGACGCGTGAAAACTTAATGGTACTAAAGAGTAAAATGGGGGTAAAGTGGGTGCGTAGCGATCTTACGGTTGGGAAAGCTGGCAGTGGCCTTGAATGTTTACGTGAAGGGAAAATGGAGGCGATCAGTTTGAGAATCTTTTTGTGAGGTTTTCAAAAATTGTCGGATCCTAACGAAAATTATGGGAACTGTG
This sequence comes from Diachasma alloeum, assembly GCF_001412515.2. Classification (NCBI taxonomy): domain Eukaryota; kingdom Metazoa; phylum Arthropoda; class Insecta; order Hymenoptera; family Braconidae; genus Diachasma; species Diachasma alloeum. The sequence continues at coordinate 931,696 of NW_021680428.1, forward strand.
ATGATTGTTGCAACAGTTGGAGATGATGAATCTAGAAGAGAGGATCATGAAAGGTTTTTTGGAGGGTTCTCTTCCATTTTAAGGATATCTAAACACATTTTAGAGGTTGATATAAACCAGACTAGAGATTCAACCATTTTAAGTTATCAAATTCGTCAATTAAATTTCGTGAGAAGAATTTGTAAAATATCGTGAGTATTCAGCGGCATTGAAATTACATTTTGCATTGAATTATTATTTTTTTGAACACTCGTTGTTTGTAAATAAATGATTGTAATTGTTTAAACTTTTGAACAGCTTATTTTTCAGGCATTAAATCGATTTCTGGTAAAATTCTGAATGGGAATAGATTTGTCAGGATTCCGGACAAATTATTTTTGTGGTGGAAAATTGATTGAATATAAATTATTCATAAAAAATACCCGCAATTTTCAAAAATTGCAATTGTTTAATTATTTCATCAATCTTCCTCTAAAAAGTAAACTTTCTAATTTTTTTTTCTATTTTTAAAATGTTTTCTAACGGTTCGATATCTATTCAACCTATTGATATCTATTGTTCAATATTTTATTATTTAAATGTCATTTAAATAATAAAATCATTATAAAATTATCGGAAACTTGTGGTCAAATGAAAGCTCTGATGTTCGACTACTAAAGTAGAAAAGGATTTCACTGGAGAAAAAATATTTAAGTGCTTGGATATCCTATTGGTGGAATTCCATTCATTTTTTTTTATAATGTTAATTAAAATAATGATAATCAACTTCAACTGTAATTGTTGCAACCGTTAAAGTTAAATCTACTCTCCTATTTTAATTCATGAAATTCTATTTATCATTTGTTTTTTATAATGATAATTAGAATAATGATGGGAAATAGGATAATTAAAAACATTAATTGTGATGGTTGTTGCGACAGTTTCTTGAGGTTTAATATAGCATTTTTTTTTAATTTTATGTTTATGTTCATTTGAGCTTTTCTTCGACACTAGATTCTGATTTCTTTAGCGTTTGTAAATTCATGAACGATTTATTTCAGGTTCTAGGGTATCAAAGCGAGATTTTCATGTCCTTGAACATCAGATTTCAATTAAATTGAGGTAAATCTGCAGGAGAGGATGAGAAAATTGTTATTTAGGGGATTTTTTGCAATTCTAGTTGTTGGAATCCCATTTATGATCTGGGATTTTTTTTACAAAGGTAATGAGAATAATGATGATAAATATAACGATAATAAACTTCAATAATTATAATGATTGCTGCAGCAATTTCAGAGGTTCAGATACCATTTTTTTTCGGATTTAATCGTTTCTTCATGATTAAATTGGGTTTTTGTTCAATTCTGGATTTTCCTGGCTTTCGTAAATTCGCGAATGATTTTTTTTGGGTTTAGTGTTTTCGAAACTAGGGCCGTATGCCCTTGAACATTGCAATTTAATTTAATTGCGGTAAATTAAAGAGAAATTAAATTGAGAAGAGGATGAGAGAATATTATTCAGGGCATTTTCTACAATTTCAATTGTTGGAATCCCACTTATACCCTCATCCTTATCCTAATGATAACAAATGTGATGATACTGAATGTCAATAATTGATGTTTTTTTCTTCATGTTGATTTGAGCTTTCGTTCAACATTAGATTCTGATTTTATCAGTTTTTTAAATTCGTCAGTGATTTTTTTAGGGTCTAGTGTCTTGACAGCGAGGGGTGAATGACCTTCAACATCTTATTTTAATTAAACTTTGGTAAAACTAAAAAAACAGATGAGAAAATGTTATTTGGGGGATTTTTTCGTTCATTTCAATTTTTCAAATGTGATTTCTAAAAGTTTTTTTACAACAATCATTGCAATAATCATTATTTTTATAGCCGTAATAAATCTGAATGGTCATGATAATTGTTCCAGCTGATTTAGCATATTTTTAATTAAATTGAATTTTAATTTAATTAGCATTTTTCGTATTTTTTCATTAAAAAATATGATTTTTTCCTCAAAATCAAGTCTTCACTTGAAATCTTTATATTTACCCCAACAGTATTGAAATCTAATATTCCATGCTGTTGAAAACTTTATGAAAATAATTTTTTTTCACTGAAATTACAGAAAAATCAATCAAAATAAATCTGACTTCAATTATTCCCCGAAAATAAATAGAAATTAGGAACATTCTGGTGATTTCGTCAGCTTTTATCAATTCATTCCTGACTTTTATGGACTCCAGTCCCTCAAGGACAAGTGGGAAATGGCCTTAGACATCCAATTAAAACTAAACTGGGATTAATTGAAATTTTAGAGCTGTCGGACACATATCAGTAAGTTCGACTCCTGTAGTGAATCGCCCAATGGTTCAGAGTCCGTTTAATCTAGCATGTTTAATATTTCTATCGTATCAATACCTCAGAGGAGAATACCGACACGTCTCAACATGCTGTTGAATTCAATCGTAACTTTAATGTCTTTAATGTTGAATTTTTTGAATGGAAAAAATATTTTTTCAACGTTTCCTCCCATTCACGTAATTTGATAACAATATTGCTGTCGTGGGTTCGAATCCAAGTGCCGGCAATTTTTCATTTCATGTGCATTGTTAATAAAAAATAATAAGCATAACAATATTTTTTATTTAATAGTCTTTGTACTCACTGGTTGAGCAAATCAGTACTTGTAGTCTTCAATATTTGAATGTAGATGCATTTGGACACTAGTTTCTTTGAAAATTTGGTCATAAGTGTGGCCAAACGATCGACCTCCTTCGTCCCCTTGATACCTCCACTTGGGCCCAATAAAACGCTCAGGCAGTTGAGCAACGCCAACGGGTCAATGCGTGGCTGCAACACATGAATGAAAAATATAAAGTTTTTTTTTGCAAAAATGGAATTTAAAAAAAGTCGTTCATGTTAATTTCATTGGCAATAATTACGATTTTTTAGTTGATTAATTTTAATTACATATTATTATCTAAATTAATTACATATTTTGAATTATATATTATGTTCGTCAGCGAATATAATGTACGAGGAATTCTATATGAAGAAAGAAGTAGAAAAATTAATAATTTAATGTGTTAATACGAGCAAATGAATTTAACAAATACAAAGTTTAATGAATCGACTGTAATTTTGCTGAACTTGTCCTCAATTTCGATTCACTGATTAATCATTTTTGGTAATTAAAGACGTTCTACTTTGAAATTGGGAACGAAATGAGTCTTCAATGAGTTAAAAATGGAATTATAAATATGCTCAACATTAATTATTGCTTACGAAGTAAATAAAGAGCTTTAAAAAAAATTCAAAAATGTCAAATTCATTAATCGTTCATTAAATTAATTCATTAACATTAAAGTGATTGATAAACCGAATTGCTAATGCATTTTTTCTTTAAAAATCATCCAAAAGATTTTTTATCACGTAAAAAACACCAAAATTTGTAATGAAAAAAAAATCTACTATTTTTTTATAATACAATAACTAATGATTACTTTTTACTTTGAAATTGGGAAAGAAACGAGTTTATAACGAACTTAAAATGAAGTTATAAATATCTTTATAATTAATTGTTGTTTAGGACATGAATAAAAACCTTAAAAAATTGAATTAAATAAAATTCACTAATCTTGATTCATAAAACAAATGATTAATTATTAAAAAACAAACTGGCAAAGCAAAAAAATCGAATATATAGTTTCATAATTAATAATTACTTTGAAATTGGAAATTTAATGAATTTATAATAAATTAAAAATGAAATTATAAGTATTTTCATAATTATTGCTCAGAGAATAAACAAAGAGGTCTAAAAAATTTGTAATGAAAAAAACATTACTAATATTTTTTTATAGTATAATAACTAATGATTACTTTTTACTTTAAAATTGGGAAAGAAACGAGTTTATAACGAACTTAAAATGAAGTTATAAATATCTTTATAATTAATTATTGTTTAGGACATGAATAAAAA